>NW_027517495.1:282500-582500 GCF_048772815.1 Callospermophilus lateralis | reverse complement strand
ACTAAGAATTTAAAATACCTCACATGCTTTTTGGGATACTCACTCCCATCGTCCCCTCTGCTCTACCTGTTCTACTGCTCAAGTTTTTGTTGCTAGGAAAATCCCAAACCCCTTTTCCAATATTCTTTTACATTTCTACTTCCTCATTCTCAGATCCATGAAACTGCTCTCAGCCTTGCCTTCCACGTCTTCCCCCTCTCTACCAGGCCCACAGAAAAGTCTTAAATGACCTTCTCCAGAAGTCTTCACCATGGCTGACTTTAGGACTTTCAGCAAAAGAGTTCCTTTAAAAGAGTTCACTGTAGATAAACTTCTTCTTTTCGTGTTGCCCTGGTCTACTTGGCAACTGGCGAAAAAAAATCAGCACTCCTGAGCTAGACACACCCATACTAGTTTTTCACAAAATATGTGAACAAGGCCTCTGGCCTTGAGTGGGGGCTTCACAGAGATGGCTACATTTCTAAGATAAAGAAGTTACCAACTAGGCTCCATGGTAACAGCTGGCAGGGCGAAAAAAAAAGAGAAAAAAATCTCTCCCCCTTTCAGGTGTCCTTGAAAAGTTAACTTGCCCAGAACAGAGGATAAAATAAAAGATAGAAAAACAGCTTTTTGTGAACTTCTGCCGACTTTGAACTTCTGAGCCCCTTCCCTTACATGTTGGGTACAAATTATGAAACTACCTAAACTTGGGGTTCAGGGGATTAATTGATTACAACAGAAGCAATGCCCTCTAAATCCGTTTGCAACCAAATAGGACTTTTTCCCTGTCTTCAGTGCTATCTTAGGTGCTTTGCCTCATCCGTCCCTATAACAGAAAGATTCTATATACTTAAACATTGTTTATGTTTTCATGAAATAGTCAACAGATGTGATTAATTATGTAATGGTGCAGATGTTTCCCAGAGTGCTCTATGATGACGCAGGTCCATTTAAAGATCAAATAGGAGGGCATGCAACTCAGTTCCGCTGGGAACCTGTATCTCTCACTTTAGCCATCCTATTAGGAATAGGAGTTGCTGCATGAGTGGGCACAGGAATCAATGCCCTAGTCCGAAGGACACAACCAATGCCCTAATTAGAAGCAGCAATAGACCAAAACTTAAAGATAATAAAACCTCCATCACAGCTTTACAGGAATGTTTAACCTCTGTCTATGAATCTGTTTTACAGAACAGGCGAGCGATAAAACCTCCTCTTCATGAGAGAAGGGGGAATTTGTAGTGCATTGAGGGAAGAATGTTGTTTTTGTGCCGGCCACACTGGAGTTGAAAAGAATCTATGAGTAAATAAAGAAAACGCATTGAAGAGCGTCAACGAGAAAGAGAGGCCCAAAAAGGGTGGTTTGAGTCTTGGTTCACACAGTCCGTCTGGTTAACTATGCTTTCATCAGCCCTGGCTGGTCCATTAATAATCCTCATATTATTGCGAACTGTAGGACCCTGTTGGCTAAACCATGGAGTTTCCTTTCTCCAAGCTCAAATTGGACAAGTTAAACTTATGGTAATCAGACAACAATATACCACACTAGAAGACATAAAATGTAACACCCATCAGTGATGACTTTTATGATTAAAAGTAACCAGAAGAAGAAGTGGGGAATGAAAGGTTAATGAAATAGGTACTTGTCACTTCCTGGTTTTCTGTACACTTAACAAAACACTGTTGAAATCTTGAGAACTGTTTGCTAATCTTGTTCCCAGAATGTGCTGTCCCCAACTGCCAAACTGCAGAATGTGCTCAGTCACACAGTTGAAAGCAAACGGCCTACTCGCCCTGACCCATCAATAAACTTCCATCCCTGCCTTCTCCAAGAAAAGTACATAAGCTCTGCTTAAGCTGTTCTCAGGGCTCTCTGCTCTATTCAACTGAGCTCTGAGCCCCAGCATGCTGGACCCACAATGAACCCTTTGTAGTTGCATGAGACAGTCTCTTGGTCATCTCTTCCTCCTATACTCGCCTGACCATTACAATATTTCACCTCTATATTCTTAGAAATATCTCAGGTTCCCAACACCATTATTCATCCAGCAGAATGATTCCTAACACAAATCAAACATGTTATTAATCCTAACCATACCATCTACCCTCAATCTAACTTTACAGAAGAGCAGGCACAGAGTTGGTCTTACAATACAGGAATATAGGGGATCTTTCACCTCCTGAGAAATTCAAAGGTCTATGCAGAAATGATCCCTGGAGAAGATGCAGGCACCTATGAAGGACCTGAGAGAGCAGAAGTCATCTTCCATGGCAAACAACCTGGTCAGGATGAACGGTTGTGTCTGAATCAGCCTCTCTCTTCTTAATGTAGAGAAGATGGACCAAACCAGGCCTGTGTGGAGAGTTGTTTCCTGGTGCCTATGGTTGATATACTATTCTAACTTGTGAAACTGTCACAGGTAGTAGGAGCAGCCTGCATCTGAAGGGACCCTTGGAAGCAACTGTTAGGACAAAGTGGTTGCCAAGGCAGTGACCTCATTCAGTTCCTGAAGGAAGTGACCTCACCTCACTTCCTTGTTGATGGAACTCTCTGAACTTGGGATCCAGGAAGCCAGGCACACAGAGCCAGTCCCAGTCCCAGTCCCAGTGTTCTCACTTGTTTGGATGTACCAAGGACAGAATCAGTCTTTCTTGGTACCTACTGATGTCAGGAAGGCCAAATGCCAAGAGAGTTCTGAAGACGGGCCTTTCCTGGGAAAAAAGGTAGTTGCTCACAGCTTGCTCTTGACAACTTTACAGAGTTGGATAAGAAGAGGAGATCTGAGATAGGACATGCCATTTTGAGGGAACATAATATGGCCCACCAGTCAGAGGACACTCCAGATAGTCTCAGAATTACTTGGGGTAAGGAGGTGCCTCTGTGGGTGTGGTTGTAGGTTTGTGATTTTCCCTTGTTCTGAAAATAGGTAGGAAAAGTGGTTTGTTTGGATTTAGTGAACATTTTCTAGAAAGTCCCTTGACAAGGCGAGTGTTTCTGTGTCTGTGTATCCCACTGTGTCCATAGTTGTAGACATTAGAAAATAGAATGCATAAATGGATGTGTCCTGTCTAGTAGAAAGCTTCACAGCATTCATTTTGCCCAATTTATGAATGGATTGCGGCTTGCCTGATCGATGGGCTACACCTGATATCTTCCTAAGTTCCTGTTTTCTTCCTGAATTCTGGAGACTCTCCAGAATAGGCTCATGGTTTTTTGTCCAAGTTATGTACCACCTCCAAGTTCTTTGACAAGGCCATGTACTGGATAGCTGAAGGGAATGGCGAGCATCTCAGAAAACTCAGAAATCACTGGGACCAGGAAAGTCTCAGTGGAGAAACCCTGCTTTGGGCCTTATGCTTACCTATTGTTCTGTTGCCCTGAATTTCAGGAAGGCCTTTGCCTCAGGCCACACCTTTTTGAAGCCTGAAAAGAAGAGTTTTGCAATGGAAATAAATGGGCATTACCTGTGGCTCTTTGCTTAATTTCTTTGAAAAGAATGTGTCTTATTCAGATTCTTGAGCCTGTGTGAGGTGGTGGCTTAGAGTCTCAGCACCTGATGGATCTAAAGAAAGATTCCATGTGTACATCCAAAACCAAAATGGCCAAAGAGCAGTCCTTGTGGATGAAGTCTCTCACCTTGCTCTGTAACTTTCTTGACCTCCATCAAGTGAGAATAGGGATTCTTTGGGTCAAATAAGTTCCTCAAACCCTGCAGAGGCTAGCCCATAGGTGCTTAGATTTTCTCATGACTCCAATTCACATAAAGAATCTAAAACCCACAGTCAGTAGGCCTCAAATTTGAGAAGCAGAGCAGTATTAATGGCAGGCCTTTTTGATCATTCCTGGTTCACAGGAAGGGTGTACAGGCCACCCTGACTTTAGGCAAATGAGATGCAAGGGAGATTTTTTGGACACTGTCTTGGGGTGAACACCTCATGGAAACCTCCAGCCAGAAGTTATGATGAGTGTCTAAATGGAAGAAGATGAGGTCATGTGGGATTGTTTTGGTTTGAATCGTGGTCATTTGTGTGGCGGTTGGAAGAGACGACTGGGTCCACCTTGGCTTGAACTCTGGTGTGATTACCCTAAGAGACTGCATTCTGGAACTGACGTCATCGAAGTATTTCCATGAATTGTGTTGAAATTTTAGGAGGCCACGCATGAGATTTGCCCTTGGAAACTGAGATCTAGGCCCAGGGTTGCTTTCCGCAGAGCACTGGGAATCTCAGCCAAGATATCACATGATTTTATTCTGAACGACTTGGCAGCCATAGTTGAGAGTCAAAACACACATGGACCTCACGTTGTAGATCTCAATGCACCTTGCTTCATGTGACCTTTTGGCTACTCTTTGGGAAGACTTGCCTCTGAGAGTTCTCCAAAGCTTTTATGGAAATGAGCATCCTCAACATTTAATTGTTCCTGAATGAATTGAAACCCACATTGCCTCCAACTTCATGCTTGAAAAATGGCTCGATAAATACCATGAAATTTTTTTTTAAATTTTCATGAACAGGTGGCACTGGAGGACCTTTGGATATCCTGTTGATGATTATGAGTATACCAGACAGTGCCTTGATTGACTGGGTTTCAAGAAAATGGTGTAGAACAGAGATGCCAGTAAGTTGGAGTCTGCTGACTAGTGGGCTTATAGCCGTGGTGGGCAGGTGTGTGATGGAATATCTGTGGTGGGGCCATGTGGATCTGCCATTGGCTTCCAAATGGCTTGTGGCTGACATGGTGCAGCCAACAGACCCTTACAAGTAAAGGGACCTGTTATATGGAGAGGTTTCAGGGGAATGTTCAGAATCAGGTTGCTATGGTCAAGGGGCAAGCTATGAGGGATAGAACCTTGGTTGGTGCATTCTCCTACAGACCCTGACCCACCACATATGACAGAACTCCCTTCAGCACTGTTTTTCAGTTGAACTCCTTGTATTTCGTGAAGCAAATACTAAACACCCAGTGCAGCAGCAATAAACACCACAAAATGTGGAGGATGACCCAATGACTTCACAGTCCACAAGGGGAGACACTTAGCCCCCAGTGGCCCCAGTTTACCGACTAGGATTGAATTCAGCACTGCTACAGCATGTTCATTGGAAAATATTAAACCATGTCCTCCAGGTAACATAGATGCAGACCCAGCTGTAATGGTCTCACTACAAGGAAGGTAAAGCTCCTGACAACAACATATATTTCAAGTGCTCAAACTCAGAGGCAGTTTCTCAAGAAGTCTTTATGCCAGCACAGCTCCATGTTTGTGGAGTGTTTACCCTGTCCCTTACTTTTGGAAACTACTCTACCACCTCCCAGGTTGTAAACTTTTGAGCATATTCCATTCCAGATATTTATTCCCAGATTTTCTAACTCTTGACTTTTAATGATGTATTACTTGGGACGAGGGTAATGTCAAGGCATTGTTCTGGATGAGAGTGGGAAAATTTTTGTGTAGCATATATTTGCATACACATTTGGTCCATTTTCCAATTTTCCATTCGAAATACTGAATACCGGACACTGACACCTAATCTACTAGACTCTGACTACTAATCCTAATAAGATGGAGAAAAACAACCCAAACAGAATAGAATTACAAGCATTTCAGAGGAGGCATGGTGTATAGTTGGACTTGCATTTTGCATTATATAAGGTAGGAGTTATACATCTAGTCAATTTTGTGTTGAAATAGTTCCCCATGTGTTTTTCTTTCGATTATTTTATTTTATTTTATTTTATTTTATTAGTTGGTTGTTCAAAACATAACAAAGCTCTTGACATATCGTATTTTATACATTAGATTCAAGTGGGTTATGAACTCCCATTTTTACCCCAAATATGGATTGCAGAATCACATCGGTTACACATCCACATTTTACATAATGCCCTATTAGTAACTTGTATTCTGGTACCTTTCCTATCCTCTACTATCCCTGCTCCCCTCCACTCCCATCTTCTCTCTCTACCAAATCTACTGTAATTCATTTCTCTCTTTAGTTTCCAATTCCCCTCACAACCTCTTATATGTAATTTTGTGTAACTATGAGGGTCTCCCTCCATTACCATGAAATTTACCTTTTCTCTACCCCCCCCCAACTCACGTCTCTGTTTAATGTTAATCTTTTCTTCCTGCTCTTCCTCCCTGCTCTGTTCTTAGTTGCTCTCATTATATCAAATAAGACATTTGGTATTTGTTTTCTATGATTGGCTAGCTTCACTAAGCATTATCTGCTCTAGTGCCATCCATTTCCCTGCAAATTCCATTTTTTTGTCATTTTTTAGTGCTGCATATTACTCCATGGTGTATAAATGCCACATTTTTTAAATCCATTCATCTATTGTAGGGCATCTGGGTTGGTTCCACAGTCTAGCAATTGTGAATTGTGCTGCTATGAACATCGATGTGGCAGTATCACTGTAATACGCTCTTTTAAGATTCAGGGAATAGTCCGAGAAGGGCAATAGCTTGGTCAAATGGTGGTTCCATTCCCAGCTTTCCCAGGATTCTCCATACTGCTTTCCAAATTGGCCGCACCAGTTTGCAGTCCCACCAGCAATGTACAAGAGTACCCTTTTCCCCACATCCTCAGCAGCACTTGTTGTTGTTTGACTTCCTAAAGGCTCTCAATCTTACTGGAGTGAGATGGTATCTTAGGGTGGTTTTGATTTGCATTTCTCTGACTGCTAGAGATGGTGAGCATTTTTTCATGTACTTATTGATTGATTGTATGTCCTCCTTTGAGAAGTGTCTTTTCAGGTCCTTGGCCCATTTGTTGATTGGGTTATTTGTTATCTTATTGTCTAATTGTTTGAGTTTTTTGTATACTCTGGATATTAGGGCTCTATCTGAAGTGTGATGAGTAAAAATTTGTTCCCATGATGTAGGCTTCCTATTTACCTCTCTTATTGTTTCTTTTGCTGAGAAAAAACTTTTTAATTTAAGTAAGTCCCATTTGTTGATTCTTGTTATTAACTCTTGTGCTATGGGTGTCCTATTAAGGAATTTGGAGCCCGACCCCACAATATGTAGACCAGAGCCAACTTTTTCTTCTAACACATGCAGAGTCTCTGATTTGATATCTAGCTCCATGATCCACTTTGAGTTAACTCTCTTGTGCATGGCGAGAGGAGGGGATTAAGTTCCATTTTGTTGCATATGGATTTTCAGTTTACCCAACACCATTTATTGAAGATGCTATCCTTCCTCCATTGCATGCTTTTAGCTCCTTTATCAAATATAACATAGTTGTAGCTTTGTGGATTAGTCTCTTGTTTCCTGTATACCGTACCACTGGTCTACCCGCCTGTTTTGGTACCAGTACCATGCTGTTTTTGTTACTATTGCTCTGTAATATAGTTTGAAATCTGGTATCACTATACCGCCTGATTCACACTTCCTGCTTAGAATTGCTTTTGTATTTCTGGTTCTTATATTTTTCCATATGAATTTCATGATTGCTTTCTCTATTTCTACAAGAAATGCCATTGGGATTTTGATTGGCATTGCATTAAACCTATAGATAACTTTTGGTAATATCGCCATTTTGATGATGTTAGTTCTGCCTATCCATGAACAGGGTATATTTTTCCATCTTCTAATATCTTCTTCTACTTCTTTTTTTAGGGTTCTATTGATTTATTGTATAAATCTTTCACCTCTTTTGTTAGGTTGATTCCCATGTATTTAATTTGTTAGGTTGATTCCCATGTATTTAATTTTTTTGAGGATGTTTTGAATGAACTGCTTTTCCTCATTTCCGTTTCAGAAGATTTGTTGCTGATATACAGAAAGGCCTTCGATTTATGCGTGTTGATTTTAGATCCTACTACTTTGCTGAATTAATTTATTAGTTCTAGTAGTTTTTTTTGTAGACCCTTTTGGGTCTTCTATGATTCTATAGAATCATGTCACCAGCACATAGTGATAATTTACGTTCTTCTTTTCCTATTTTTATGGCTTTGATTTCTTTCGTCTAATTTCTCTGGCCAGTGTTTTGAGAACTATATTGAATTGAAGTGTGGATAGAGGGCATCCTTGTCTTGTTCCAGATTTTAGAGTGAATGCCTTCAATTTTTCTCCATTCAGAATGATCCTAGCCTGAGGCTTAGCATAGATAGCTTTTACAATGTCGAGGTAAGTTCCTGTTATCCCTAGTTTTTCTAATGTTTTGAACATAAAGGGATGCTGTACTTTGTCAACTGCTCTTTCTGCATCTATCAAGATGATCATATGGTTCTTATCTTTAAGTCAATTGATGTGGTGAATAATATTTATTGATTTCCATATATTAAAACATCCTTGCATCCCAGGGATGAATCCTACTTGATCGTGGTGCACAATTATTTTTTATGTGCCTTTCAATACGATTCTCCAGAATTTTACTGAGGATTCTTGCATCTAGCTTCATCAGAGATATTGGTCTGTACTTTTCTTTCTTTGAGGTGTCTTTGTCTTGTTTCAGAATAAGGGTGATGTTGGCCTCATAGAATGAATTTGGCAGAGCTCCCTCTTTATCTGTTTCTCGAAATAACTTGAAAAGTATTGGTATTAATTCTTCTTTAAAGGTTTTGAAAAATTCTGCTGTATACCCATCTGGTCCTGGGCTTTTCTTGGTTGGTAGTCTTTTGATTGCTTCCTCTAAATCATCCATTGATATTGGTATGTTTAAATTGTGTGTATCCTCCTGACTCAGTCTGGGCAAATCATGTAACTTAAGAAATTTACCGATGTCTTCATATTTTCTATTTTATTGGAATATAGGTTTTCAAAATAATTTCTAATTGTCTTCTGTATTTCTGTAGCATCTGTTGTGATATTGCCTTTTTCATCCTGTATGTTTGTAATTTGAGTTCTCTCTCTTCTTCTCTTCATTAGCATGACTAAGAGTCTGTTGATCTTATTTATTTTTTCGAAGAACCAACTTTTATTTTTGTTAGTTTTTTCAATAGTTTCTTTTGTTTCAATTTCATTGGTTTCCACTCTGATTTTAATTATTTCTTGCCTTCTGCTACATTTGCTGTTGTTTTGCTCTTCCTTTTCTAGGGCTTTTAGATGAAGTGTGAGCTCATTTATTTGTTGGTTTTTGCTTTTTTTGATGAATGACCTCCAGGTGATGAATTTCCCTCTTAAAATTGCTTTCATTGTGTCCCATAGATTCCGATATGTTGTGTCTGTATTTTCATTTATCTCTAAGAATTTTTTGATTCCCTCCTTTATGTCTTCTGTAACCCATGGATTATTCAGTAACATATTGTTTATTTTCCTAGTGATGTAGGATTTTTCCTTCCTTCTTTTATCATTGATTTACAGTTTCATTCCATTATGATCAGATAAAATGCATGGTATTATCTCCACCTCTTTATATTTACTGAGTGTTGCCCTATTGCATAATATATGCTCTATTTTTGAGAGGGATCCATGTGCTGCTGAAAAAAAAGTATATCCACTTGATGATGGTTGATATATTCTATATATGTCAGTTAAGTCTAGGATATTGATTGTGATATTGAGTTCTATATTTTCTTTATTCAACTTTTGTTTGGAGGATCTGTCTAATGGTGAGAGAGGTGTGTTGAAGTCACCCATAATTATTAGGTTGTGGTCTATTTGATTCTTGAACTTGAGAAGAATTTGTTTTATGAACATTGCAACACCATTATTTGGTGCATAAATATTGATAATTGTTATGTCTTGTTGGTGAATGGTTTCTTTTAACAGTATATAATGTCCTTCTTATCCCTTTTGATTAACTTAGTCTTGACTTCGATTTTATTCTATATGAGGATGGCCACCCCTGCTTGCTTACGAGGACCGTGTGCATGGTATAAATTTTCCCAACTTTTCACCTTCAGCCTGTGTATGTCTTTTCCATTCAGATGTGTCTCCTGGAGGCAACATATTGTTGGATTTGTTTTATTAATCCAAGTTACCAGCCTATGTTGCTTTATTGGAGATTTTAAGCCATAAACGTTTAGAGCTACTATTGATGTATGGTTTGTACTTTCAGCCATGTTTAATTATTTATCTTTGTTTTTAATTTACTTTGTTTCTCCATGATTAGCTTTCCCCCTGCACTCTGTCATTACCCAGTCACTTCCCACTGATGGTTTTGGTTGTTGTTTTTCATTTCTTCCTCATGTAGTGTTTTTCTCAAGATGCTTTGCAATGCTGGTTTTCTGGCTGCAAATTCTTTTAGCTTTTGTTAATCATGAAAGATTTTTATTTCATTTTCGTACCTGAAGGTTAATTTTGCTGGATCCAGAATTCTTGGTTGGCATCCATTGTCTTTCAGTGTTTAAAATGCGTTGTTCCAAGATCTTCTCGCTTTCATCGACTGTGAAGAAACATCCTTTGTTAACCTTATTGATTTACCCCTGAATGTAGTCTGCCTCCTTTTTCTTGTAGCTTTTAATATTTTCTCTTTGTTCTGTATATTAGATATGTTTATAACAAATGTCTTGGTGTTGGTCTACTGTGATTTTTTGTGCTCAGTGTCCTCTATGAATCTACAATTTGTATATCCATTTCTTTTTTTATTCCTGGAAAGTTTTCTGTAATTAATTCATTCAGTAGGTTACTCATTCCCGTGGTTTGAATCTCTGGACCTTCCTCTATCCAGATGACTCATAAATTTGGTTTTTGTATGTTATCCCATATCTCTTGGATGATTTTCTCGTGATTTTTTACCAGCCTTTCTGAGTTGGCTAGAGTCTTTTCAAGATGATATATTTTGTCTTCATTATGTGACATTCTGTCTTCTACTTGCTCCACTCTTTTAGTAATTCTCTCAATTGAGTTTTTAATTTGGTTTATCGTTTCCTTCATTTCTAGAATTATTGTATGATTTTTTTTATTATCTCTATCTCCGTATAAAGATGCTTAACTTCTTTTTTTTAATCTGTTCATGTAATTCATTTTCAATGTGTTCTTTCACTGTTTGGATTTGCTGTCTCATATCTTCTTTAAGGTTCCATTCCATCTGTCTAAGGTATTCCTTGAGTTCTTTATATGATCATTTTTCTGATGACTCTAGGTCCTCCTGAGTATTTAGGCTGTCCTTCATTGTTTGTACTCTTTTTCTTTCTTGCTTTCTTATGCTGCTCATGTTACTTCTTGTTCTGTTTGAGTGCTGAGTTACTGATTAGTCTTATAAATTTATTTCATGCTTGGGAGGAAAGATATTAGAAGGGAAGGGAAGAAGTCAATAAGAGAATGAGAGTAGGCAGGTAGAATTCAAGGAAGGGGGAAAAAGAAAATTGAAAAGAAATGAAAAGACAAAAGAAAAAAACAGAAAATAAAGAATGAAAGAAAAATTTAAAAAATAATAATGATAATAAAAAAATGAAAATTACAATTTAATAATAATAATAATAATTAATAATAAAATAAATAAATTTAAAAACTTAAAAACATTAAAAAAGTTAAAGAAAAACAACAACAACAAGAATGAAAATGAAAGAAAAAGAAAAAAAAAAAACAAAAAAAACCCAAATTTAAAAAATAAATAAATAATGATAATAATAAATGCAGTCATAGAGTTTGATTAACTTCTCTTCCAATAGGTGGTGCTGTGCCCACTGGGCCGAGGTTCTCCTCTCAGTAGGTGGGAACCAATCACTATGCAGCTGCTCTTCCTTCCAGACTGGGCGGGTGTCCAATCCTGACACCCTAGGGCCTTCTCTTGTTTTTCCTCAAGCCATGCCCTGCTCACCTGCGACGCTCACCACAATACTGGCAACACGCCAGGTCTGCTGCTCCTGGGAGACCTGTTTTTATGAATACCTGGGCACACTCTCCCGGTTTGCTTCCCTCAGACCCTAAGTTTGTAGAGCTTGGGGCTGAGATCCCCAAGCGAATTTGTTTGCCCTCCGGGAGCCACGCCCCAGTAGCTGGTGCAAGAGACCTCAGTTGTCAGCACTGGTGGGAGCGGTAGCCTGGAGTTCTGTGCCACAAGTCCCGCGCCACTCCTGATTTTCTCGGTCTGGCTATCGCGCTCATGGTAGAGCTGAGAGGGACCCTTACGGGAGAGCTGGGAGGGGCCCTTAAGGATTCCCTGCTGTGTGGAGAGAGATGGCTAGGGAATTACAAACCTGTCGCGCTGGTTTCAATGAAGTTATCTCCTCCATCCTTGACGTCAGTTCTATGCCATGGTGGTGTCCCATGCAAATGGTGATCATTCGTTCCCTTTGCTGGGTGACTGATGCAACTGGTGGGTCCTGACTGTCTCTCCCATGCCCCGTTTCAATCCTTTGGCCACTGCCTATGAAGGCTAGGTTGGCTTCTACCTCTGTAAGTTCAGAAGGGCAGACCAGTTATTTCAGCTGGATCGTTAGTGTTGAGTCACGAAACGCAGGCAAACCAGAGGTTGAATGCAACCGATCCGGGCTCGCTGTGTGTTCTGCGTGGCCCAGATTGTTCACCCCAGATTCATGTCAGTGCATCATTGCCTAGTGATCCTGAGCAAACAGTATTTAGACAGTTTATGACTCCCTATTCCAGCGCAGCTGAAGAGGTCAGAGACTTGATCTCTCCATACCCGCCGCCATTTTGGATATCTCTCCATGTGTTTTAAAGTTAACAAATATGTGAATTCCTATCTCCCTTTCTCTGTAGCCTATTCAGCAGATGTGTTTTGATATGCACATATAGAATCCTAACTTGTATCACATGTACATTCTTGTGAGGTGGCTGACTTGGCAGACACAAATTGTGAGAAGAGATCACTATCCTAAACACTGCTGGAACTAAAAATTCAACCAATGGGTGAGCTTCCTAGTTGAACAACATTATACATAAATCCATGTTCAGTAAATTGAATATTTTTGGATCTGTGGATGATATATATATCTCGATCAATTATGATTGGCATATCTATTGCTACTTTTGAATGTCTGTGTGTGTGTTTTGTTATATATATATATATATATATATACAATCTCCAGATTTTTAAAATATGAAATATATGAGTCTTATATACACTCCCTAAATTCATTCATGTTCACGTATGTGGATTTATAATCAAATTTTCACAATATTATTCTCAGAAATATTCATCCACCTGAAATACATATTTGTTTTCTAGTACTGAAAACTAACTTCAGTGAATGGTACATACATATCCTAATATTTCTAGAGTTACTGTCCCAGTTTAACATCAAGGCAAGTAGATTCCTATGGTACATGATTTGTATTTTTACGTTCATTTTTATTCAAAACTGGTACATTACTATTTCTTAAGTTTATGCACATCATAGGATATATATTTTATCCACAAATTCGCAAATTTATATGAATTTGTTTCACTTTCAATCACTTCCTGCTTCAGGACACATGTATTCTTCCATCTTTCTTGACTGGTCTCTTCCTGAGACCTCTTTCAAAACATATTATTTTTGATTTCCATAATCACTTTTGAAGCAAAACTCACATCCCCTTCATGAAAAATTATAACTCTGATATTTCCAATGGATGTATAACTGGTTGGAATGAATGATTGTATACCAATATCAGATTTCTTATATATTTTCAGATATCAATTCAATCCATTATTTAGAGTAAAACCAGTTATATTATTTATTCACAGTATGGTCTATGCATGCTTTTTTTTTATATTCATAGTCACAGTGTACACCTCTTTGTACCCCCAATACTAATTTATATGTCTTCAAAATATTGCTCCCAGTAATGGTGGAAGAAATACGCATGTCACCTGATCTACATATACATATTATCACAGAAATATTCTGGACACAAAATGCAAAGATCACACTTATGATTGTACCAAAGCCTAAATGGAAAGTAAATATGGATTTCTAAAATCATCCGTGTCCAAGTTGCCTAATGCTCTCAAATGTCAATCCTATTGGTGACTACATATTTGTTTCCTCTTAAGATTATATATTCAAACTCAACCCGATTGAAAATGTTTAATCCTATCCCTCACTTTATACATTGCCTGATTTCATAATGTCTCTATTGCCATTTGCTTTCTTACATATTTTCCACAGTTCACCACTGTGACTGAACCTTCACATGTGCTGACATTTGCTTTCACACTCTAATTGATAACTTATTGCTGAAGAACTTTTTTTCCAAATCCTATACTCACTCTTCTTTCTAAACCTACTGACTATCTTCCTAATCCTACTGACTATCCCTTTTTGACTGGATATTCTCTTCTACATTCAATCATCCAACGTACAAGGTCTTATGCCATTGTATATCGATTTATCTGAGACATCTGTGAGAACGTAATTCAATGGTAAGTATCCCAATCAAGGGCCCAATGATTTTCTGAGCTTCAAAACTTACTTAGATTTATTTTTTCATACATGTATTTCACCTCTATATTCTTATAAATATCGCATGTTCCCAATACCATTAATCATCCAGCAGAATGATTCCTAAGCCAAATGGAAAATGTTATTCACCCTAACCATACACTGTTCCCTCAATCTCATTTTACAGAAGAGCAGGGACAGTGTTGGTCTTACAATACAGAAATGTAGTGGATCTTCCATCTGCTGAGAACCTCAAAGCTCCATGCAGAAATGATCCCTGGAGAAGATGTAGGCAGCTATGAAAGACCTGAGAGAGCAAAAATCATCTTCCATGTCTAACAACCTGGTCAGGATGAAGGGTTGCATCAGAATCAGCCAATCTCTCCTTAATGTAGAGAAGATGGACAAAACCATGCCTGTGTGGAGAGCTGTTACCATTTGCCTACAGGTGATATACCATTCTACCATGTGAAAGTGTGACAGGAAGTAGGGGCAGCCTCCATCTCATGGTACCGTTGGAAGCAATTGTTATGATAAAGTGGTTGCTAAGGCAGTGATCTCATTCAGTTCCTGAAGAAAGTGATCTCATCTCACTTCCTTGGTGATGGAACTCTCTGAACTTGGGATACAGAAAGCCAGGCACCCAGAGCCAGTCCCAGTCCTAGTCCCAGTGGTCTCACTTTTTTGGATTAACCAAGCACAGAGTCAGTCTTTCTTGGTACCTACTGATGTGAGGATGGCCAAATGCCAGGAAAGCTCGGAAGAGGGGCTCTTCCTGAGAAAGCAGGTAGTGGCTCAATCCTGGCTCCTGACAACTTCACAGAGTTGGCCAAGAAGACCAGATCTGAGACAGGACAGGCCATTTTGGGGGATCATAGTATGACCCATCAGTCAGAGCACACACCGGACAGTCACAGACCTATTTGAGGGAAGGAGGTGCCATTGTGGGTGTGGGTGTGGGTTTGTGGTTTTGTCTCATGTTCTGAGAATAGGTAGGAAAGGCGGTTTGTTTGATTTGGAGTGAACAGTTTCTAGTAAGTCGTTTGACAGCGCAAGTGTTTCTATGTCTGTGTATCCCACTGTGTTTGTACTTGTACACATTAGAAAAGAGAATGCATTAATTGATGTGTCCTGTCTCGTAGAAAGCTTCCCAGCATTCATCCAGCCCAATTTATGAATTGACTATGGCTTGCCTTATTGATGGGCAATACCTGCTACCTTCCTAAGTTGCTGTTTTCTTCCTGAATTATGGCCACTTTCCAGAATAGGCTCATGGTTTTGTGTCCAAGATATGTACTACCTCCAAGCTCGGTGACATGGCCATGTACTGGATAGCTGAAGGGAATGGCGAGCATCTCAGAAAACTCAGATATCAGTGTGACCAGTAAAGTCTCAGTGGAGAATCCCTGCTTTGGGCCATTTGCTTACCTATTGTTCTGTTGCCCTGAGAGTCAGGAAGGTTTTTGTCTCAGGCCACAGCTTTTTGAATCCTGAAGAAAAGATTTTTCAAATGGAAATTAATAGGATTCACCTTTGGCTCTTTTCTTAATTGATTTGGAAAGAGGTGTGTCTGAATCAGCCTCTTGGCCCAGTGTGATTCTTTGACTTAGATACTCAGCACCTGATGGATCTAAAGAAAGATCCCATGTGTGCATCCAAATCCAAAATGGCAAAAAAGAGCAGTCATTGTGGATGAAGTCTTTTGCCTTCCTCTGTAAGGTTTCTGAATTCCATCAAGTGAGAATAGGGATCATTTGGGTCAAATGATTTCTTCAAATTAATTCAGAAGCTTTCCAATAGGTGCTTGGGTTTTCTCATCTCTCCAATTTACATAAAGAATGTGTACCCGACACTCGGTAGGCCTCAAATTGGTGAAGCAGAGCAATATTAAGGTCAGGCCTATTTGATCACTCCTGGTACACAGGAAGGATGTACAGGCCACCGGGAATTTAGGCAAATGAGGGCAACGGAGCTTATTTTGGACACTGTCTTGGGCTATGCTAATGCTCTCAAATGTCAATCTTATTGTTGACTTCATCTTTGTTTCTTCCTAAGCTCATACATTCAACCTCAACCCTGTAGAAAATATCTAATCCCATAACTCACTTTATTCTTTTCCTGATTTCCTAATGTCTCTATTGATATCTGCTTTTCTACATATTTTCCCCTGTTCATCATTGTGACTGACTCTTCACTTGTGTTGATATTTACATTGACTCTCTAACCAAAACCCTATTGGCAAAGAACTTTTGTTCCAAATCCTATACTCACTTTTCTTCCTAAACCTACCAACTATCTTCCTAATCCTACTGACTATAACTTTTTGAATAGATGTTCTCTTCTACATTCAATCATCCAAGTAAAGTTTGGGCGAGTGCCGGAGAAAGAGACCACCAAGAGACTATCTCATGCAACAGCAAAGGTTTTATTGGGGGTCCAGCATGCTGGGGCTCAGAGCTCACTTGAATAGAGCAGAGAGACCTGACAACAGCTTAAGCAGAGCTTATATGCTTTCCTTGCAGAGGGCAGGGATGGAAGTTCATTGATGGGTCAGGGAGAGTGGATGGTTTGTATTCAACTGGGTGAGGGAGTACATTCTGCAGTTTGGTAATTGGGGACAGCATATTCTGGGAACAAGATTAGCAAACAGTTCTCAAGATTTCAACAGTGTTTTGTTACGCATACAGAAAAACAGGAAGTGACAAGTACATATTTTATTAACCTTTCATTCCCCACTTCTTCTTCTGGCTACTTTTAATCATAAAAGTGATCATTGTGGGGTGTCACATTCTATGTCTGCTAGTGGGGTATTACCATAAGTTTAATTTGTCCAATTTGAGCTTGGAGAAAAGAAATTACACGGTTGAGAAAACAGAGTTTTATAGTTAGCAATAATATGAGGATTATTATTGGACTGGCTAGGGTTGATAAAAAAGTAGTTAACCAGGGGGACTGTGTAAAAAAAGACTCAAACTACCATTCTTGGGCCTCTCTCTCTCTCGTTGTCGCTCTTCAAGGCATCTTTTTAATTTACTCATAGATTTTTTTTTACAACTCCAGTATTGTAGACATAAAAACAACATTCTTCCCTCAATGAAGCACAAAGGCCCCCTTCTCTCATGAAAAGGAGGTCCAACCCTCGACTGTTCTGTAAAACAACTTCAGAGAGAGAGGTTAAAGATTCGTTCAAAGCTGTGATGGAGGTTTCTAATATCTTTAATTTTTGATCTATTGCTGCTTTGGGTCATTTGTTGTGTCCCATGGGCCAGAGCAATGGTTCCCGTGCCCTACCCTGCAGTAACTACTATTCGTAATAGAATGGCTAAGGTGAGGGACATATGTTTTCAGCGGAACCGTGTTCTATGCCCCCCTCTTTGATCTTCAAATGAACCTGCATCATGATAGAGCACTCTGGGAAACATCTGCACCATTACACAATTAATCACATCTGTTGACCATTTTATGAAAACATAAACAGTGTTTAAGTATATAGAATTATACTGTTGTAGGGACGGACAAGGCAAGGCACCTAAGATAGCACCAAAGACAGGAAAACAGTCTTTTTTGGTTGCAACCAGATTCAGGGGGCATTGCTTCTGTTGTAATCAATTAATCCCCTGAAACCCAAGTTTAGGTAGTTTCAGAATTTTGTACACAACATGTAAGGAAAGGGGCTCAGAAGTTCACAGTCTGCAGAAGTTCACAAAAAGCAGTTTTTGTTTCTGTTTTTTTCCTCAGTTTGGGGCAAGTTAACTTTTCAAGGACACCTATGTGGGGGAGAGCTTTTTCTTCCCTTTCTTTTTTTTCAACCTGCCATCTGTTTCCATGCAGCCCAGTTTGTAACTTCTTTATCTTAGAAATGTAGCCATCTCTGTGAAGCCCCAGCTCAAGGCAGGGGCCTTTTTTTCACATATTTGTGAAAAACTATTAAGGGTGTGTCTAGATTAGGAGTGCTGGGTTTTTTTTTAGCCAGTTTCCAAGGAGACCAGGGCAACACGAAAATAGGAAGTTTATCTACAGTGATCTCTTTTATAGGGACTCTTTTGCTGAAAGTCGTAAATCAGCCATGGTGAAGACTTCTGGAGAAGGTTAATTAAGACTTTTCTGTGGACCTGGTACAGAGGGGGACGACTTGGAAGGCAGGGATGAGAGCAACTTCCGTGGATCTGAGAATGAGGAAGGAGAGATGTAAAAGAATATTGGGAGAGGGCTTTGGGATCTTAATAGCAAGAAAAATTTGAGCAGTAGAACAGATAGAACAGAGGGGGAAACGGGAGTGAGTATCCCAAAAAGCCTGTGAGGGAATTTAAATTTTTAGTAACCTGTTTTCAGTGATGACAAAGCAACATTAAAGGCCATTTTCATTACATTTTGGATAAGGGTCTGAGGGTTCTCCTCAGTGGGTTTGAGCTTTGCATTAGCTGGTAAGAGGACCTGGAGGGACCCAGTGCGGGCACTGACAGGAGAAGAGAGTAGTGAGTGAGTGGAGTGGTACCTCAGTACCTGCTACCTCAGCAAGGGGGCAATGGTCTGAGAACTGGCGGAGATTTGGGTTTTTGATCTAGATATTGGAGGGCAGAAATCAAGTTGCTGAGGTGGGAGTGACAGCAGAGAGTCTGGAGCAGAAGGCTGAGGGTAAGCATCTATTGGAGAAGCATAGTTCAGGATGTGAGCAAAGGAGGGAGAAGGCCTCCACATAGGGGAATCTCCTTTTACCCTTTTGAGCACTTTCAGAAGTTTAAAAGGTCACGCAGATTTTGAGGATATAGATACCCCTCTTGGGGCCATCGGTTTTGGTTATCTAATTGGTAATATGGCCAATGCTGTTTACAGAATTTGATGAGGAGTTTGGGTTCCATCTGGCAGTCCCTGTATGCTCACAGCCCCATGACTTACAGAAGAAGTCTGCTCTCCCCCGCGCACAGCCGTGACTGTTTGTGGCTTTGATACTCCGCCGGGCAAACATAGTAATCTAGGCTAGCCAACCTGCATCTGGCTCACGTGTCCCTACATCCATAATGTTTGTTTCCATTTTCTATGGTACCGAAGGGATTTAATGGAATTTTAGTGGGATCCTCTTCATCAGGGATATCTCAATAGGAAAGACCTATAGCCAGCTGACAAATGTCTGGGTGGAGAGATGGCCACCAGGTCCATAAGGGGGCTGTATGTGAGATAGACCATACTTCTTTTCCAGTAGGATTTGTGATCAGCCATCGCTGCTTAAGGGGCTGATGAGGGTTAAGACTACTGGTCGTCAAGGGGAGAATAAATGTCTTCCAGGATCTTCTTGACAACCATTTGCTCTGTTTCTTTTTTTTTTTTCTTTTTTCTTTCTTTTTTTTGTGGGGAAGGCTTCAATCCGTCCTGAAAATGTATCTTCAAAGACTAGAAGATATTTAAGTCCATACCTTGCTGGCTTAATTTCAGTAAAGTCCACTTCCCAGAATTTTCCTGGTATGGTTCCTCGTAGGTGCTTTCCTGCAGGAAGCTTGGAAGGGTAAGTATTAACCAATTGATGGACCTGACAGGCTTTTGTTACCCATTCAGTTATTTTCTTTCACTGTGAGTCGGTTAGTGGAAAACTCTGTTCTTGATCTTTCAGGAATGAATGCAGTTTCTTTGAACAAAGATGAGTGAGTTGATGAACATTTGCTACTGACATAGTTAGAGCCATGATTATAGGAGTGTTTACTGAAGGATTTAGAAATTCCACTTGGGGGCCTTCAGGGTTAAAAGTTATTTTGGCCCAGAGCTTGGTGAGCAGATCTCTGCCCATCAATGGGGCCGGGCATTCTGGGATTACTAGGAAGGAGTGATGGATTTATCCTTTCCCCTGGTCCATGGTCCCCTTAGTTGTCAAAGTCTGATATTTACTGCATTTAGACCCTGGAATTAGAGACCTTTTATTTGATAGAGGGCCCAATGGGGCCTTAAGGGCTGAGTATATTGCCCCTGTATCTACTTCAAAGTTTACTGGGGTCCCCTCCACTTCAAAAGTTACCCTGAGGTCGGGGAGAGGATCTGAGCCCCGACTTTCTTAGTAATCCTCCAGAGTCAGAATGTCTGGCTGGCGTGGCTGTCTCTTTCTAGGGCACTCTTTGGCCCAGTGTCCTTTTTCTTTAGAGTAGGCACATTGATCTGAGGCCAGGGGTGGCCTCTAGTGTGGGCCCAGGTATCCCTTTCTGTCTCTCTGTTTCTTAATTTCTGGCCTGTTTGTTGTTGTGACCAGGACCTTAGTCAATGCCTTAGTCTGTCTTTTGCTTCTCTCATCCTCCCTTTGCTCCCTTCTCTTCCTCAGTTTCACTCTTATAGTATACCTTGTTGGCTTCTCTAACTAAATCTCTCAAAATCATATCTTGTAATCCATCTAAGCATTGTAACTTTCTTTTAATATCTAGGGCAGCTTGCCCAATAAAGGCCATTGTGACAGATGCCTTTTGATCCTCTGCCTGAGGATCGAAAGTAGTATATCTCCTATATGCCTCCATAGTTCTCTCTAGGAACATAGAGGTAGATTCACCAGGCCCTTGAATAATCTCTCTTACCTTGGCCAAATTAGTTGGTCGCCTAGCAGCCACTAAGATACCCACTATTACAGCCCGGTGATAAGTGGACAGATGCTCCCTACCTTCAAATGTGTTGGGGTCCCATTTGGGTCGTTTCAAGAGAAAGCCGGCTTTGATTATGTTGGGAAGTTGTGTTGGTCACCCATCTAGTCCGAGGATATTGTTTTCTAGCATCCAGGAGGATTCTCTTTTGTTCCTCTGTCATGAAGAGAGTCCCTATGAGTTGTTGGCAGTCATCCCAAGTAGGCTGGTGTGAAAACATCAATGACACAACCAGACCTGAGAGCCAGGTTGGGTCCTCAGTAAAAGGAGGATTGTTATTTTTCCATTTATATAGGTCTGAAGAGGAGAAGGCCAATACTGGTAGGCTTGCATTTTTCCTCCATGGCCGTTGTCAATCATTGGCCCATAGGAATGGAGGGGGAGCAACACGGGAGTTTCAGGGTTTTAAATCATTTGACGCTGTCGAGTTCCTTTAGCCAGGCCAGCTTCCTCCAGGGGAGGAGGGGCTGTGTGTGCTGCAGGGGAGTTATCTGGAGTGCGCTGGGCTGGCTTATCTTTCTTCAATGGCGGAGAGGCTGAGTCAGCAGCAGGGGAATCACTTAGAGTGTGTTGGGGGTTGTGGGATGAGGGTAGAAGATAAGGAGGGGGATGAGAGTCCAGTAGAGTCAAATCTTGTGACTCAGGGAGAACAGAGGGTGGAGGAGGAGGATGAGCAGAGGGTTTGAGAGATCGTGGGGAAAAGAGTAGGAGCGGGGACATGGCAAGGAAAGGCTTCACCCATGGAGGAGGAGATTTGCAGAGGTCCTGCCAAGTTAAGATATATGGCTGTTGATCGGGATGGCTATGTGGCCCTGGCTCTAAGACAATATCTCTGACTTATTAAATTAGTGCGAAGTAGAAAGATCCTTCTAGGGGCCATCCGAATGCAAAGGTGGGCCATTCTGAGGCACAGAGAGTCTGCCAGGTCCAGCGTTTTACTGAAAAAGAAAGATTCTGAGCCCTTAAGCGGACTTTGGTCCAGTGATCAAGGTCAGAGATAGAGGCATTGAAGTGACCTTTCCCATAATGAAAGATACACAAACAGTAAAAGCAACTCTCACGACACAGACAAGACAAGATAATAAAGACAGGCAATGAACGTCCAACACTGAGACCAAGACTGAGCAGCCGGCAAAACCCGATGGGCTGGCAATACCGAATCTGAAACAAAACATCACTGAGTCGAGGAGACTATTGTTCCTTGATTCCCGAGTCCTCTGTGGCGTCCCCCAGAGCCTGTGGCTCTGTGACACATCTGCCAGCCACCGTCAAAGAGAGCTCATGCAACTTCATCAACAGCCATTTTGCCAAGCCCTAACCTGAAACCTGAAACCAGAAAGAGGCGCCTTACTTTCCCTGAGAGTAGCCCATTGAGGTCTCTCTTCCGCCCCTGCCGGATCTCGAAGGAACCTCCATATATAAAGGTCGGGAGAGCGTTGGGGGAAGAGACCACCAAGAGACTCTCTCATGCAAAAGCAAAGGGTTTATTGGGGGTCCAGCATGCTGGGGCTCAGAGCTAATTTGAATAGAGCAGAGCTCATATACTTTCCTTGAAGTGGGCAGGGAGGGAAGTTTATTGATGAGTCTGGGAGAGTGAGCAGTTTGCGTGCAACTGGGTGAGGGAGTACATTCTGCAGTTTGGCAGTTGGGGACAGCACATTCTGGGAAAAAGATTAGAAAACAGTTCTCAAGATTTCAAAAGTGTTTTATTAAGCATACAGAAAAACAGGAAGTGACAAGTACCTATTTTATTAACATTTCACAACCAACTATACTTTGCCAGATTTCCTAAAGTCTCTATTGATATCTGCATTCCTACATATTTTCCCCAGTTCTGCATTGTGACTGATTCTTCACATGTTCTGACATTTACATTCACTGTATACCCGAAACCCTATAGCTAAAGAACTTTTGGTCCAAATCCTATACTCACTCTCCTATATAAACCTACCAACTATCTTCCTAATACTACCGATTACTCCTTTTTGACTGGAAGTTCTCTTTTACAATCAATCATCCAAGTTACAAGGTCCTATGCAATTATATATCAATTTATCTGAGACATCTTTGCAGAACATAATTCAAAGCAAAGTATCCCATCTGTGCAGAAAATAAATCAAAGCTTAATACCGAAATCAAGGGCTCAATGCTTTTCTGGACTTCAAATCTTACCTAGATTTCTGTTTTCATACTCATATATTTCACCTATATATTCTTGTAAATATTGCATGTTTCCAATACCATTATTCATCCAGCAGAATGATTTCTATTCAAAATCGAACCTGTTATTAACCCTAACCATACACTGTTCCCTCAATCTAACATAAGAGAAGAGCAAGGACAGAGTTGGTCTTAAAATACAGGAATGAAGGAAATCTTCCAACTGCTAAGAAACTAAAAGGTCCATGCACAAATGATCTCTAGAGAAGATGTAGGTAGCTATGAAGGAACTGAGAGAGCAAAAGTCATCTTCCTTTGCAAACAACATGGTCAGCATGAAGTGATGTGTCTGAATCAGCCTCTCTCTTCTTTATGTAGAGAAGAAGGACCAAACCAGGCCTGTGTGGAGAGCTGTTCCCAGTTACCAATGGTTGATATACCATCCTAACTTGTGAAAGTGTCACATAAAGTAGGGGAAGCCTCCATTTCATGGGACCTTTGGAAGTAAATGTTAAGACAATGTGGTTGCCAAGGCAGTGACCTCATTCAGTTCCTGAAGGAAGTGACCTCACCTCACATCCTTGGTGATGGAACTCTCTGAACTTGGGATCTAGGAAGCCAGGCACACAAATCTAGTCCCAGTCCCAGTCCCAGTGGTCTCACTTCTTTTGATTTACCAAGGACAGAGTCAGTCTTTCTTGCTACCTACTGATGTGAGGATAGCCAAATGACAGGAAAGATCTTAAAAGTGGCCTTTCCTGAGAAAGCAGTAAGTGGCTCACCGCTGTCTCCTGACAACTTCACAGAGTTGGCCAAGGAAACCAGATCTGAGACAAGACAGGCCATTTGATGGGAACATAGTATGGCCCAGCAGTCAGAGGAAACACACGATAGTCAGAGACCTACTTTGAGGAAAGAGGTGCCTTTGTGGGTGTGGGTGTGTGTTTGTGATTTTGTCTAATGTTCTGAGAATAGGTAGGAAAGGCGGTTTGTTTGGTTTGGAGTGGACAGTTTCTAATAAGGGTTTTGACAAGGCGAAGGTTTCTATGTCTGTGTATCCCACTGTGTCCATGGTTGTAGACATTAGAAAAAAAGAATGCAGCAATTGATGTGTCCAGTCTAGTAGAAAGCTTACCAGCATTCTTCCTGCCCAATTTATGAATGGAATGCGGCTAGCCGTATGGATGGGTAACACCTGCTATCTTCCTAAGTTCCTGATTTCTTCCTGAATTCAGGCCACTCTCCAGAATTGGCTCATGGTTTTGTGTCCAAGATATGTACCACCTCCAAGCTCTGTGACATGGCCATGTACAGGATAGCTGAAGGGAATGGCGAGCATCTCAGAAAACTCAGATATCAGTGTGACCAGGAAAGTCTCAGTGGAGAAACCCTGCTTTTGGCCTATTGCTAACCTATTGTTCTGTTGCCCTGAATGTCAGGAAGGTCTTTGCCTCATGCCACCCCTTTGTGAAGACTGAAGAAAAAGTTTTCAAATGGAAATGAATGGGCATCTCCTGTGGCTCTTTGCTTAATTGCTTTGGAAAGGGATGTGTCTGAATCAGCCTCTTGGCCCTATGTGAGGTTGTGGCTCAGATTCTCAGCACCTGATGGATGTAAAGAGAGATCCCATGTGTACATCCAAAACCAAATTGGTCAAAAGAGCAGTCATTGTGGATGAAGTCTCTCGCCTTTATCTTTAAAGTTCTTGAACTCGATCAAGTGAGAAGAGGGATCCTTTGGGTCAAATGAGTTCTTCAAAGACCTGCAGAGGTGC
The DNA here is from genome assembly GCF_048772815.1 of Callospermophilus lateralis. Classification (NCBI taxonomy): domain Eukaryota; kingdom Metazoa; phylum Chordata; class Mammalia; order Rodentia; family Sciuridae; genus Callospermophilus; species Callospermophilus lateralis. Next base: position 557,695 of record NW_027517495.1, on the reverse strand, counting down.
TTGTGTTTTCTCATGACGGCAAATCACATAAAACTATATACCTGATACTCAGTTTTCCACAAATTGGAGAAGCATAGAAGTATTAACGTCTAGCATATTTGATCAATCCTGGTTCACATGAAGGGTGTCCAGACCACCCTGATGTTACACCAATGAGGGCAAGGGAGTTGTTTTGGCCACTCTCCTGGACTCCGTCACTCATGGAAACCTACAGCCAGAGGTTATGATTAGTGTCTATATGGAAGAAGATGAGGGCCATATGGGAGTGTTTTGGTTTTAATTTTGGTCATTTGTGTCCGGTTGGAAGACATGACTGAGAAAACCTGAGCTTGAACTCTGGTGTGATTTTCCTTATAGACTGAGTTCTGGAACTGACTTCAGAGAAGTATTGCCATGAATTTTGTTGGGATTTTAGGAGACCACCTATGAGAATCACCCTTGGAAACAGAGATCTAGGCCCAGGGTGGCTTTCCAAAGAGCCCGGGAAATCTCAGCCAGGATATCACATGATTTTATTCTGAAAGACTTGGCATCCATAGTTGAGAGTCACAACACCCATGGACGGCACATTGTAGACCTCAATGGGCCTGGCTTCATGTGACCTTTTGGCCACTCTTTGGGAAGCCTTGCCTGTGAGAGTTCTCCAGAGCATTCATTGAAATGAGCTTCCTCACCATTTAATGGTTCCTGAATGAATTGAAACCCACAGTGCCTCCAACGTCATCTTTGAAAAATGCCTTGATAAATACCATGAAATTTTTGAAATTTCCATGACCAGGTGGCACTGGAGAACCTTTGGATGTTGCTGATCATGAGTGTACCAGACAGTGCCTTGATTGACTGGGCTTCATGAAAATGGTGTAGAACAGAGATGCCAGTAAGTTGGAACCTGCTGAGTAATGTGCCTAGAGCAGTGGTGGGAAGGTGTGTGATGAAAAATTTGTTTTTGGGCCATGTGGATCTGCCATTGGCTTCCAAATGGCTTGTGACTGACATGGTGCAGCCAGCAGACCCTTACATGAAAAGGCATCTTGTTATATGGAGATGTTTCCGGGCAATGTTCAGAATCAGGTTGCTATGGACATGGGGCCAAGCTATGTGTGTTAGAAGCCTGGTTCGTGTATTCTCCTGCAGACGCTGACTCACCACACATGACAGATTTGCCTCCAGAACTGTGTCCCAGTTGAACTCCTTTAATTTCATGAAGCAATTGCCAAAGTCCCAGTGCAGCAGCAAGAAACACCACGAAAATATAAGATGACCAAATGGCTTCACAGTCCACATGAAAAGACACTTATCCCCCAATGGTCACCGTTTACTTACAAAGAGAGAATTCAGCACTGCTGCCTCATGTTTCTTTGGAAAATAAGAAACCATTTCCTCCAGGTCACATAGATGCAGACACAGATTTGATGGTCTCACTAGAAAGCAGCTAAAGCTCCTGACAACAACATATATTTCAAGTGCCCAACCTCAGAGGCAGTTTCTCAAGAAGTATTTAGGCCAGCAGAGCTCCATGTTTATGGAGTTTTTACCCTGTCCCATACTTTTGGAAACTCCTCTACCACTGCCAAGGTTGTAAACCCCTGAGCATATTCCATTCCATATATATATTCACAGATTTTCTAACTCTTCTCCTCTAATTGTGTCTTACTTTGGGCGAAGGTAATGTCAAGGAATTGTTCTGGATGAGAGTGGGAAGATTTTGTTTAGCACATATTTGTATACACATTGGATTCCTTTTTCTATTTTACATTTGAAATACTGAATCCCTGACACTAACACATACCCTAATAGATTCTGAGTACTAATCATAATATGATGGAAAAAAAATAACCGAAACAGAATAGAAATACAAGCAGTTCAGAGGAGGCATGTTGTATTTTTGGACTTGCGTTTTGCATTATATAGGGTAGGAGTTATAAATCTAGTCCATTTTTAATTGAAATAGTTCTCCATGTTCTTTTAATGTTAACAATTATGTGAATTCCTGTCTCCCTTTCTGTGTAGTCTATTCAGCACATGTATTTTTATATGCACATATAGAATCCTACCTGGTATCACACACAAATTTTCATGAGTTACATGACTTGGCAGATACAAACTGTGAGAAGAGATCACTCCTCCTAAACAATGTAGGAACTGAAAATTCAACCTATGGGGGAGCTTCCTAGTTAAAAAAAGTTATACATAAATCCATATCGACTAAAATGAATATTTTTGGATCTGTGGATGATAGATATTTCACTGTGTAATTAGATTGGCATATATATATATATATATATATATATATATATATATATATATATATATATATATATATACTCTCCAGATATTTCATAATATTTAACATATGTGTCTTATTATACACTCCCTAAATTTATTCTTGTTCATATATGTGGATTTATAATCAAATTTTCACAAGATTATTCTCAGAAATATTCATTCACCTGAAATACATATTTGTTTCCTAGTATTGAAAACTAACTTCAGTGAATAGTGCATATAAATCCTAATATTTCTACAGTAACTAACCCAGTTTAATATCAATGCAAGTAGATTCCTATGGGACATGACATTTATTTTGAAGTTCATTTTTATTCAACACTGGTACATTTGTATTTCTTGAGTTTATGCACATTATAGCATATATATTTCATCCACACGTTCACAAATTTATAGGCATTTATTTCACTTTCAATCACTTTCTGCTTCAGAAACATGTATTCCTCCATGTGTCTGACTGGTCTTTTCATGAGACTTCTTTCCAAACACATTATTTTCGATTTCCATAATCACTTTTGAAGCAAAACTCACACACTCTTCATGATAAACCATAACACTAAGATTACAATTAGACGTATAACTAGTTGTTATGAATGATTCTATATCAATATATGATTTCTTATATATTTTCAGATATCAATTCAATCCATTATTTAAAGTGGAACCAGTTATATTATTTATTAACTGTATGATCTATTCATGCATTATCTCTATATTTATAGACACAGGGTAAACCTCGTTGTACCCCCAATACTAATTTATACATATTTTAAATATTGCTGCCAGAAATGGTCGAAGAAATACTCATGTCATCTGATCTACATATACATTTTATCACAGTAATATTCTGGACCAAAAAAGCAAAGGTCACTCTTAAGATTGTACCAAAGCCTAAATGAAAAGTGAGCATGGATTACTAAAACCTTCCATGTCCAGGTTTCCTAATGCTCTGAAATGTCAATCGTATTGGTGACTACATATTTGTTTCTTCCTAAGATTATATATTCAACCTCAAGCCTGTTGAAAATGTCTAATCCTATCACTCACTTTATACTTTGCCTGATTTAGTAATGTCTCTATTTATGTCTGTATTCCTACATATTTTCCCCTGTTCATTATTGTGACTGACTCTTCACATATGCTGACTTTTACATTCACTGTCTACCCGAAACCCTATTGCTTAAGATCTTTTGCTCTAAATCCTATACTCACTCTTCTTTCTAAACCTACCGACTATCTTCCTAATCCTACCGACTATCTCTTTTTGAGTGGATGTTCTCTTTGACATTCAATCATCCAAGGTACAAGCTCCTATGCCATTGTATATAGATTTATCTGAGACATTTTTGCAGAACATCATTCAAAGCTATGTGTACCAATTAAGGGCCCAATGCCCTTCTGGGCTACATATCTTCCCTAGATTTCTATTTTTGTACTTATATTTCACCTATATATTCTTGTAAATATCATAGTTTTCCAATACCATTATTTGTCATGCAGAAATATTCCTAACCCAAATTGAACATGTTATTAACCCAAACCATACACTGTTCTCTCAATCAAACTTTACAGAAGAGCAGGGACAGGGTTAGTTTTACAATACAGGAATGTAGGGCATCTTCCACCTGTTGAGAACATCAAAGGTCCATGCAGAAATGATCTTTTGAGAAGATGTAGGCAGCTATGAAAGACTGAGAGAGAAAAGTCATCTTCTATGGCAAACAACCTCGTCAGCATGAAGGGATGTGTATGAATCAGCCTCTCTCTTCTTAATGTAGAGAAGATGGACCAAACCAGTCCTAGGTGGAGAGCGGTTCCCGAGTGCCCATGGTTTATATACCATTCTAACTTATGAAAATGTCACAGGAAGTAGGGGCAGCCTCCATATCATGGGACCCTTGAAAGCAACTGTTCGTACAAAGTGGTTGTCAAGGCAGTGACCTCATTCAGTTCCTGAAGAAGTGATCTACCTCACTTTCTTAGTGATGGAACTCTCTGAACTTCGGATCCAGGAAGCCAGGCACCTGGAGCCAGTCCAGTCCAATACCCATTGGCTCATTTTTTTGGATTTACCAAGGAGAGTGTCAGTCTTTCTTGGTACCTACAGATGTGAGGATGGCCAAATACCAGGAGAGCTCTGAATAGGGTCCTTTCCTGAGAAAGCAGGTGGTGGTTCACTGCTGGCTCCTGACAACTTCACAGAGTTGGCCAAGGAGACCAGATCTGAGATAGGACAGGCCATTTTGGGGGAACATAGTTTGGCCCACCACTCAAAGGACACTCCGGATAGTCACAGAGTTACATGGGGGAAGGATGTGCCTTTGTGGGTGTGATTCAGGTTTTGTCTCATGATCTGAGAATAGGTAGGAAAGGTGGTTTGTTTGATTTGGAGTGGACTTCTTCTAGTAAGTAGTTTGACAAGGCGAGTGTTTCTATGTCTGTGTATCCACTGTGTCCGTGGTTGTAGATATTAGAAAAGAGAATGCAACAATTGATGTGTCCTGTATAGTAGAAAGATTCCCAGCATTCATCTTGCCCAACTTATGAATGAACTGAGGCTTGCCTTATCCATGGGCAACACCTGCTATCTTCCTAAGTTTCTGTTTCCTTCCGGAATTCTAGCCACTCTTCAGAATAGGCTCATGGTTTTGTGTCCACGATATGTACCACCTCCAAGATCTGTGACATGGCCATGTACTGGATAGCTGAAGTGAATGGCGAGCATCTCAGAAAACTCAGATATCAGTGTGACCAAGAAAGTTTCAGTGGAGAAACCCTGCTTTGGGCCTTTTGCTTATCAATTGTTCTGTTGCCCTGAATGTCAGGAAGGTCTTTGCCTAAGGCCACCCCATTGTGAAGCCTGAAGAAAACAGTTTTCAAATGCAAATGAATGGGCATCACCTGTTGCTCTTTGCTTAATTGCTTTGGAAAGGAATGTGTCTGAATAAACCTCGTGGCCCTGTGTGAGGTTGTGGCTTAGATTCTCAGCACCTGATTTATGTAAAGAGATATGCCATGAGTGCACCCAAAACCACAATGGCCAAAAGAGCAGTTATTGTGAATGAAGTTTCTCACATTCATTTGTAAGTTTCCTGACCCCCATCAAGTGTTAATAGGGATCCTTTGGGTCAAATTATTTATTCAAAGCCCTGCAGAGGCTAGCCCATAGGTTTTTGGGTTTTCTCATGACTCCAAATCATATAAAGAATCTATACCTGACAGTCAGTAGGCCTCAAATTGGAGATGCAGAGCAGTATTAACACCTGGCCTATTTGATAACTCCTGGTTCACAGGATGGGTGTCCAGGCCACCGTGAATTTAGGCAAATGAGGGGCAAGAGAGCTTATTTTTGAGACTGTCTTGGGCTGCACCCCTCATGGAAAACTCCAGCCAGAGTTTATGATTAGTGTCTATATGGAAGAAGATGATGGCCATGTGGGAGTGTTTTGGTTTTAATTGTGGTCATTTGTGTAGCGGTTGAAAGAGATGACTGGATCCACCTGGGCTTGAACTCTGGTGTGATTCCTCTTAGAGACTGAGTTCTGAAACTGACCTCAGAGAAGTATTGCCATGAAATGTGTTGGGATTTTAGGAGGCCACGCATGAGAATCGCCCTTGGAAACTGAGATCGAGGGCCAGGGTGGCTTTCCAGATTGCACTGGGAATCTCAGCCAGGATATCACATGATTTTATTCTGAAAGACTTGGCAGCCATAGTTGAGAGTCTAAACACACATGGAACTCACATTGTAGACCTCAATGATCCTGGCTTCATGTGACCTTTTGGCCACTCTTTGGGAAGGCTTGCCTGTGAGTGTTCTCCAGAGATTTCATTGAAATGAGCTTCCTTACCATATAATGGTTTCTGCATGAATTGAAACACACAGTGCCTCCAACATCATCCTTCAAAAATGGCTAAATAAATACCAACAAATTTCTGAAATTTCCATGACCAGGTGGCACTGGAGAACCTTTGGATGTCATGTTGCTGATCATGAGTGAAATAATTCCCCACGCAAAGACACTTCAAAGGGAGAATTTCAATTTTATTGCAAAAAAGCTGTGTGATTATATAGAACTAAGGGGGAGATGGTAGGTCTTAGATAAATGGCAGCAACCCGTTTATTGAAAGCAAGTTCTTTCAGATATCATCTCCAGAACCCAGGAATTAGTTCTCATTGGGGCTAAGGTTCTCCACCAGTGAGATTTGAAATTGGCGCTGGCGGGAGAGTTCACAAGGGCGGGAACTTTTCGCACCACTGCAGAAATGAAGAAGGTAGGAAGAAGAAGTCCTTAGGCACCATGTTGGGGTTTTTCTCTGGGGTATGGCTGCCATTTATACTTTTCCCAACATTCCTCCCTTTTTGTTTTCTTAGGAAGTGGGGCGTCGTTTTTAGATCCGGCTGCTTCCTGCTCTATGGGGGTGCTGTGAGGCCTAGAAAGGGAAGGGGAGGAATGCTCGGGGGGCAGGTCTGGGAATATCATGGCAGCAAGAAATAAAATCCAGTGGCTATAGACAGCTACTTCCATAGGGGTAAAGTCAATGAAAGTTCCCTGAAGCCACAAGTTGTCGATGGCATGGAACCAGTCCTGGATGGAGGAGATTGTTGGTATCAGCCACTGGTCCTGTAACAGAGACTCTAGAAAATACTGGAAGCGTTGCCTGGACAAGGTGCCACAGGACCTGAAGAAGATCAGAGTGAATAAAAACAGAATGAAGATAAAAATTAAAGCAAAGGTCAATTTTTGGCAGAAGTTCCATGTTGGGGGAGTGACATAGAAGAGGCCATGGGCCATGAGGAAGCTTAGAAGGTCATAAAGATTTAAGAATCCAGGATGGCAGATTAAGAGGTTTTCCGAGCTTGTTGTCTCCCACTGTCTGATGTCCATTGCATTCCATCGTGCCTTGTAGTGAGCTTCATCACGGAGTGAACTGTTCTCTTGGAGATGTTGGGGATTCATCGGTCATCAGAGGCTGGTAGTGCCTAAGCAAAAGCTGTTTGAAAGTTTGATTACGAATTTTTTGCAGTTGGGTTTGAAGGAACTTCATTATGCAGGGCAAGAGAGCACAAAAAAGGAGCATCCCAATAAGGGGCCCAGAGAGAGGTAGTAAGTACATGGCAAGATAGGATTGGAAGAACCTCGTTATGGGATTGGAGGAGGTAGGTTTGAGCAATTGGGTCGATAATTCCTGCAATTTAACAACTTTTTTTTTATTAGCCCAGATTCATTAACATAATAGCAACATTCTCTCTGAGGAATAGGCATGTACCCCCTTTTTCTGCAGTGAGAAGATCAATTGCCCTTCGGTTCTGTAAAGCCACTTGTGCCAATGAAGTAACCTGCCACTGCAAGGAGCCAAGAGACTCAGCAGTGGTATCGAGTGCTTCCTGCAGTTTTTGTTGCACGTCATTGGATGCCCATAGAGCATGACCTATAGCTCCACCAGAGAGACCGATACTTGCCACTGAGGTTGTTAAAGTGAGGCCTACCAGAACCGGCAGAAAGACTGCCCTACGGGTGCGGGAAGGTAGGGCCAACTGTCGGAATTCAGTGGGAGTATACAAAGAAAGCAGAGGAACTACAGTAACCAAGATACAGGTGCCAGAGACATTGATCGTTGAGGTACTTAAAGACCAATTACACCAGATGAAATGTCCAGGTTGCATAAACGCAGGGCTCTATGGGGTGCTATAGCTCAAGGAACAAATGGGTAAAGGATTCATTATTGGCAGGTGGATACAGATGAAAGGAAATAAAGTATTGTTGGAATAACTTTCCCACAGTGGGATATGTGTCACATGTAGGGGTTGTCCTTACTTAGAGAAATTGTAGGTTTTTGCTGAAATATTTCCTGCCGCTAATGGGACCGCTGCTAGAAGTGGACGACTAAGTGAAGCACAGAGAAAGCACTGAGAAGTAGGCACCAAAAGAATGGAGGAGTTTAATAATTGAAGAGTTTGGTGTAGCAAATTGAGCCATGTGGAAGGGGGACCTTAGGGGGTTGAAGGCTCTGAATCCTCTTTGGATGAGCTATGGATAAGATCTCGAAGTTTTGATTCTGACTCCTTAATGTGTTCGACTACCTGGATGGTTGCCTTAGGTGGCGTAATCAGGGTGCGGCCAACAGTCATCCACCCTGTCGGTCTGGCTGAGGTTGTCCGAGCATAGACAGCAAACTCAACATAGCCCCAACGTTTGGCCTTGGGGTCAGGTGTATCTGAAGTATATGATCCATTGTTATCGGATGAAGAGCCTTTATGCCACTTTAGGTAACTAGAAGTCCACCCTTCAGGGTAGCCAAGTGAGTGGTAAGAACAGCTACCACGTTCATCATGGAACCTGCATGACCAATAGGGACACCCATTATATATCTCAGGCCACCAATGACAATAGTCATTGGTTTGATTAAAAAGGAAGCAAATGAAAGGCCAGTTCCAGCTACCAGGGACGAAGGTCCTTGAAGGTGACAATTTTAGGGGAATAGAGGTGCAGTTGTGGATGAAGCAAGTAGTAGCATCCACTGCGCGGACCTTCTGCATGCCATGTTCTGAGTATCGTTCCCGAAGAGTGAATAAATACATGGTAGGTTAGGAGGGTAAAGACAAGTCCCAACAGAGCACAGAAAAGAAGCAGAGCACAAAAAAACAAGCAGTTAGAGAAGACTAGGGTGTTGGGAGAGCTCATTGTGCCTTCTTTAAGAGGAATTGGGCTGCAGGGAACACCGTGTGAGCCGCAACTTAAATGGGTGAGATGGGTGTGGAAAGCAGGAGTAAAGGGGAGGTTCAGGAGGTGATTCTTGGAGTTCCTCTGGGGTGGTCCTGTCGTCAGCAGGTGGGGCCTCCTGGTGATATGGCTTCAACCTAGAAATGGGAATCCAGGGAGTGAGATGGTTGTCTGATAAGGAGAGTTTGGCGGCGGTGGGGTTACAGAGAATGACAGGATAGGGGCCTTCCCATTTTGGTGCAAGAGTCCCTTTCTCCTCTGGGGTATTATAATAGACTAGACTCCCAGGTGTTAAGGGAGGAGTGTTTGGAGAGGAGACTGTGTCTGGAAGAAGCCAGTTCTGATATTTCCAGTGTTCCGAGCGGAGATGAAACAAGAGAGGCAAAGACAAATCTCGGGTGAGAGGTCCTTGTGAAATGACCAACCCAGGGGGTATAAGAGGTCTTCCATACATTATCTCAAAGGGAGACAGTAAAAATGGTTTCTTAGGGAGAGCTCTGATTCGAAGCAAAGCCAAGGGAAGGATTTTGACCCAGTCTAAGTTTAATTCCATTGTCAATTTGGTAAGGACTTCCTTCAGAGTACGATTTACCCTTTCCACTTTCCCTGAAGCCTGGGGGTAATATGGACAGTGGAAATGCCACTTGAAAGAGAGGGCTTGAGAGACCTTTTTTGTGATCCTAGAAATAATCTCAGGGCCATTGTCATATTGTAGGGAAGTTGGCATACAAAACCTGGGGATGATGTCTGTCAGTTAGATTGAAGCTACAGTGGAAGCCTTTTTATTGGAAGTGGGAAATGCCTCAACCCAAACAGAGAAAGTGTCCACAAAGACAAGGAGGTATTTAGTGCGCCATACTGTGGGCATGTTGGTGAAGTCTACTTGCCAGTCAGCAGCGGGAATGTGTCTCCGGGCTTGGTGGAAAGGGAAAGGTTTGGGCCTTAAAGGAGTATGAGGGTTGGTCCGCTGACAGATCTGACAATTAGAGGCTATATTCTCTAGCATGGCTATGTCAGAAGGGTTGAGGGAGAAGAAGCTCTGTAAAAATAGGGTCAAAGACTGAGAATTGGAATTGTGTAGAGTATGAAGGAACTTGAAAAGATTTTTGTTCTTACTGGAAGAAGTAGGGGCTTCAGATGAGCTGTCTAAAGTGGCCATAATATGTCCCCCATGGGGGCCATAATTGGAAGTGGTAGCAGCCATTCGTGCCGCCTGGTCAGCTTTGGCATTGCCCTCAGTGATAAGAGAGCCGTCCTTCTGATGTGACCTACAATGGACAACTCCCAACTGGGTGGGTAAGTGGGAGGCCTGTATCAGATTGGTTAAAAGAGCTGAATTAGTGATCGCATTACCTTTGGTGGTAAGTAGGCCTCGCTCCTTTCATATTGAAGCATGGGATAATAAGATCTGGAAGACATATTTTGAATCAGTATAGAGGGTGAGGGATTTGCCTTGTGCTAGAAGGCAGGCACGAGTGGCTGCTATAAGTTCAATCTGCTGGTTGGTAGTTCCTGAAGGCAAAGCTTTGGCGTCTATAATCTCAGTGGCTGAAACTACTGCATATCCAGAGTAATGAGTGCCGTTCTGCCTAAAGGAACTGCTGTCAGTAAACCAGATAAGGTCAGGCTTGGTGAGTGGTTCCTCAGAAATGGAACAATGACAGCGGAGGAAATCATCTAAGGTTTCCAAGCAATTATGAGTTGGTGTGTTAGACGTGGGAGTCATTGGGAGCAATGAGGCAGGGTTCAGTGCAGAGCATGGGAGGAAAGTAATATTAGGGTTTTCCTGAAAGAAAGTGAGGAGCGACAGAACTCTGGATGGAGGAAGGGTTTGAAGGCCCTTATAAGCTGAAAGATCTTTCAAGTGATGTGGGGAGTGGATAGTTCAAGGTGCCCCAAAAGTCAGCTTAGAGGCTTCTTTGTGTAAAATTTGTCCAGCAACCAGAGCTCTTAAGCAAGGGGCCCACCCACGAATGGTAGAGTCTAGTTTCTTGGAAAATATGCCACAGGTGCAGATGTAGGCCCATAGTTTTGACCTAAGACCCTAAGTGCTTGCCCCCCTTTTTCATGGACATATAGATGAAATGGTCTTGAAAGATCAGGAAGGTGAAGGGCAGGTGCCTTTAAGAGGAGTTGCTGAAGCCTGCGGAAGTGGTAGATGGGGGAGAAGACAAGAGATTCACTAGGGGGTCCATTTGCTAGGTCATACAGGGGTTTGGATAGAAGAGAATAATTTGGGATCCAGGCTCTAAAATAACCTGCTACTTCTAGGAATGATAGTATTTTGGCTTTCATATGGGGCACTGGAAGATCAGAGAGGAGTTGCCTCCTATCCAGTGTTATTTCCTTTTTCCCGGGTGTAAGGCAAAAACCAAGAGAGGTGACAGAAGACTGGGAAACCTGTGCCTTGTGGGGAGACTCCCTATATCCCTTGTCTGCTAGGAAATTAAGAAGCTGAGCGGTGTGGGATTGAGAGTGTTCCCAGAGGGACTACATAGAAGAAGGTCATTGACATATTGAAGGAGAATAGAGTCAGGACAGGTCGGGTGAAAGGATGTGAGGTCCTGGGCAAGAACTTGGCAAAAGAGATGGGGGCTGAATCCCCGTGGGAGGACAGTCCAGGAAAGCTGATGAGAATGGTGGATGTGAGAGTCAGTCCACGTAAAAGCAAAGATATTCTGAGATTCTGAGAACAAGGGAATAGAAAAGAATGCATCTTTTAAATCTAGGACCGAGAAGTGGGTAGTAGTGGCAGGAATCTGAGAGAGGAGGGTGTAAGGGTTGGGCACTAGCGGGTGGATGGGGACCACAGAGGAGTTGACAAGGAGAAGGTCTTGAACCAGCCTGTAGGACACGTTAGGTTTCTTAAGTGCCAGAATGGGGGTGTTGAAAGGAGAGTGTGTAGGCCTAAGATACCGCTTTCGTAATAAATCCTGGATGATGGGTTCTAATTCGAGGAGGGCTGTGGTTGTGAGTGGATATTGTGGTTGACTAATATATTTTGAAGGGTCCCGTAAGACAATATGAATAGGACTGCATTTAGCCATAAAGGGTGTAGTTGTGTCCCAAACCTCAGGCTTAACTAGTTTAGAGAGTCATGGAGGAGTGCATGAAGGAGGTGTATCTGCCCCTAGAAACATCATGAGGAAATGAGAGTTAGGAGAGGTGTGGGGTGATATGTGAATGGTGACTTTTCATAGTGAGAGTATGTCCCTTCCCAGAAGGGGAATGGGGCAATGGCTCATAACGAAAAAGAAGTGAGTGAAGGACAAAAGGGATCCCTGCATATAACATGATGGGGGGGGTTTGAGGGAAAATCTGTTTAACTCCTACCCTGACAATAGGAGTTTTTGAGGGTGTGGTAGAACCCCAATACTCCCTTAAGATTGATAAAGCGGCACCAGTATCCAAGAGGAAGGTAATGAAGCATCCATCCACCAGGAAGGTAACCCTAGGCTCTTGATTCTTGATGGTAATAGTCTGGAGGGAAAGCCCAGGACTCCGTCAATCCTCCTCTGCCAAGACCAAGAGAGGCTGTGGTTGCCGGGCGGCTGACCAATCTCCCTTATGGGTTGTTGGGCAGTCTGCCCCACAGTGTCCCCTTTGATGGCATTTTGGGCAGGGGTTGTACGGTGTCCTCAGTGAAGGACAATCCCTGGCCCAATGTCTCTCCTTACCACATTTGAAGCAAGCTCCCGGGGGTGTCATATTGGGATGGCGTGGTGATGGCCTTCTCTGAATGACCTGGGTCAACATTTGGAATTTGGCATTTTCAGCCCTCTGCCTACGGCATTCACTTTCATCCTCTCTATCATAAAAAACCTTGAAAATGAAGATTTTGGTCTAAGGAGTAGCAGGGCCCTGTTCAAGCTTTTTAAGCTTGGCTTTAATGTCAGGGTAGCTTTGGGCCAGAACATATGTCATTAAGACATGACGGCCATCAGGGGTTTCTGGGTTGAGGTTTGTGTACTGTTGAAGGGCCTTGGTTAGTCTATCCAGGAATTCTGAAGGTGTTTCCTCCTTCCTTTGAATGACCTCCTGCACCTTTTTAAAGTTAACAGCCTTACGGATGGCCTTTTTCAGGCCCGCCAAGAGGCAGGATGTAAAAAGGTCATGATACTGTAAGCCTTCAGGGGTGTTGTAATCCCATAGAGAATCCTGCTCTGGGACAGCATGAGGGCCTGTGGGGTGGTTAGGATTGGTCCTATGATTTTCATCAGCATGGGCTTGGGCTAGCTCCCAGACCCATTGCCTTTCCTCAGGGAGAAGTGTATTGGCCAAGAGCATGTAGATGTCATGTTGAGTGAGGCTATATTCTTGCAGGACCCATTGAAACTCCCGAATGTAAGTGGTGGCGTCAGTGGTGAATGAGCCTAACTTCCTCTCTAGCTGAGTAATGTCCGACATGGAGAAGGGCACGTGGACTCTGATGACACCCTCGGGACCAGCTACCTCACGAAGGGGTGCGATGGTCTTGGGGGTGGGAAGGAGTCCCTTAGACCTGGTAACAGGAGGACTGAAAGAGGCAGGAGGCGGACAGGAAGGAGAGGGAGGGGAAGGGAGTGTCTCTTTGGAAGAGGAGGAGGTGGAGCAGGCAGAAGAGGGCGGAGGGGAGGAGGATGAAATGGAAGGCTGAGGATCCTTGGAATCAGGCAGAGGAAGAGGAGGGTATAGCGGGAGAGAAGGGGCAGATAGGACTGGGGGATAAGGTGGGGGTTAATCTGCTGGGCTGAATGAGGAAGAATCTGTGAAGTCAGGAGTAGAAGTAGGGGAAGAGAAGGGTTTGCAAACAAGGAGGACCTGAGAGGGAGGGCAGGAGGAGCAGCGACAGGGTGCTGTGTGAGAAGGCTAAAACCTTAAATGCAGGGAATCTCACTCCACTTTTTCAGATGCTGGCAGTAGTTAAAAAGATCCCAGAGAAGGTTTGGATGTAAGGAGCCTTCTGGAGGCCAATGATTTCCATTATCCAGTGGATATGTAGGCCAATCTTGGGTACAGAATTTGATTAGAAGTTTGGGCTTGATGTCTGGTGTGAGGGAGAGTGTGGCCAGATTTTTTATTAAACATTTGAGAGGTGAGGCTTCAGGTACAGATGAAGAGGTGCCCATTGTCACAGGGAGAGAAGGAAGAGAGAGAGAGAGAGAGAGAGAGAGAGAGAGAGAGAGAGAGAATAAGAGTAAGCGAGAGAGACAAAGAGAAAACCCCCGCTGGAACGGCTTCCAGGAAGCTCAGGGTGAACGGTGGTCAGGTGGGCGTCCCCAAAATGACCAGCCGTCATGAGGAAATACAGAGGGCACTACCTGGTCGTCACCAGTGAAGTGCGATCTGTGAGACCCAATGGGTTCGGAGCCACAGGCAACCTGACGTCAGGAAAGTTTTCGAACGCAGCAGAAAAAGTCAGTAATGAAAACAGAACTCTGGTTCCGGCAGAATGCAGTTCCAGGACGGGAGTTCAGTTTTCCCCGAGCAGAGAGGCAGCTTCAGCCAGACACAGCAGCCCTGCAGCAAACAGCAACTCTAGCCAGCAACGGCAGCGGCAGCAGAGGAGAAAAACCAAAGAGCCTCTCATGTAAACTCAGAAGCCTCACGCCCCAAAGGAAAACGGATCACCAGAGGGTCCACTGCAACCAGTAAAGGTCTTAGTGGCAGGAATTTCCTGCCCCCTATAGGGCGTCTAGAGTGTGCCAGATGATCACGGTCACAAAACCAGCGGTAGCCTGAAGGGAGTTGGAGAGCCAGGGTCAGGGGAGGCTTACATATATCAGATCTGTTGTGAGTGCAGGAAGCCGGCATCTGAAAAGAGTGGACCAGGGCGGAGTGTCTTGGCGGGGCAGGGGACGGGGCTCTTGTTAGAAACAGCTCACCCATATTCTCACACGGGGCAACAGAATGAAAGAACTTCCCACGCAAAGGCACTTTGCTGGGAGAATTCCAATTTTATTGCAAAAAGCTGTGTGCTTATATAGAACTAAGGGAAGATGGAAGGGCTTAGATAAATGGCAGGCAAAACGTTTATTGGTAAGTTCTTTCAGATATCAGCTCTGGAGCCCAGGAATTAGTTCTTATTGGGGCTAAGGTTTCCCACCAGCGAGATTTCAAATTGGCGCCAGCAAGAGAGTTCACACGGGTGGAAACATTTCGCACCACTGCAGAAAAAAGAAGGTAGGAAGAAGAAGTCCTTAGGCACCATGTTGGGGTTTTTTTCTGGGGTATGGCTGCCGTTTATACTTTTCCCAACAATGAGTATACCAGACAGTGCCTTGATTGACTGGTTTTCATGAAAATGGTGTTTAACAGAGATGCCAGAAAGTTGGGTCCTGCTGAGTAGTGGGCCTAGAGCAATGGTGGGCAGGTGTGTGATAAAACATCTGTGGTGGGGCCATGTAGATCTGTCATTGGATTCCAAATGGCTTGTGACTGACATGGTGAAGCCAGCAGACCCTTATATGTAAAGGCACCTTGTTACATAGAAAGGTTTCAGGACATTGTTCAGAATCAGGTTGCTATGGTCAAGGGGGCAAGCTATGTGGGATAGAGGCCTGGTTCTTGTATTCTTCTGCAGACCCTGACCCACCACACGTGACAGAAATCCCTCCCGCACTGTGTCCCCGTTGAACTCCTTGTATTTTATGAAGCAAATACCCAACTCCCAGTACAGCAGCAAGAAACACCACGAAAAAAGAGGATAACCATATGGATTCAATGTCCACACAGGGAGACATTTAGCCCCCAGGGGCCACAGTTTACCTACAATGGAAAATTCAGCACTGCTGTCTCATGTTCATTGGAAAATAAGAAACCATGTCCTCCAGGTCACATTGATGCAGACCCAGCTTTTATGGTCTCACTATAAAGGAAGCTAAAGCTCCTGACAACAACATATATTTCAAGTGCCCAACCTCACAGGCAGTTTCTCAAGAAGTCTCTAGGCCAGCAGACCTTCATGTTTGTGGAGGGTTTACCCTGTCCCTTACTTTTGGAAACTCCTCTACCACTTCCAAGGTTGTGAACTCCTGATCATATTCCATTCTATATATGTATTCACGGATTTTCTAACTCTTCTCCTCTGATTGTGTCATACTTGGGCCGTAGGTGTTGTCAAGGCATTGTTCTGAATGAGAGTGGGAAGATTTTTGTGTAGCACATATTTACATACACATTGGATTCATTTTTCAATTTTCCATTCAAAATACTGAATCCCTGACACTAACACATACCCTACTAGACTCTGACTACTAATCCTAATATGATGGAGAAATATAACCCAAACAGAATAGAAATACAAGCAGTTGAGAGGAGGCATGGCGTATAGTTGGTCTTGCCTTTTGCATGATATAGGGTAGGAGTTATAAATCTTGTTAATTTTTTGTTGAAATAGTCCTCCATGTGTTTTGAAAGTTAACACATATGTGAATTTCTGTCTCCCTTTTTTCTGTAGCCAATTTAGCACATGTATTTTTATATGCACATATAAAATCCTACCTGGTATCACACGTACATTTTTGTGAGGTGGCTAACTTGGGAGATACAAAGTATGAGAAGAGATCACTCCTCCTAAATATTTTTGGAACTGAAAATTCAAAATATGAGTGAGCTTCTTAGTTGAAAAACATTATACATAAATCCATGTTTAGTAAAATTAATATTTTTGGATCTGTGAATGATATATATTTCATGATGAATTTTGATTGGCATATATATTGCTAATTTCTAATGTATCTGTGATATATATATATAATTTTCAAAATATGAAATATATGTGTCTTATTATACACTCCCTAAATAATTCACTCATGTTCATGTATGTGGTTTTATAATCAACTTTTCATAAGATTGTTTTTAGAAATATTCATCCACCTGAAATACATATTTGTTTCCTAGAACTGAAAACTCACTTCAGTGAATGGTGCAAACAAAGCCTTATATTTCTACAGTAACTGACCCAATTTAACATCAATGAAAGTAGATTTCTATGGGACATGATGTGTATTTTGATGTTCATTTTAATTCAACACTGGTACATTACTATTTCTTCAGTTTTTATACATCGTAGAATATACATTTCATCCACAAGTTCACAAATTTAAAGACATTTGTAACACATTCAATCACTTCCTGCTTCAGAACACATGTATTCCTCCTTGTTTTTGACTGGTTATTTCATGAGACTTCTTTCCAAACACATTATTTTCGATTTCCATTATCAATTTGGAAGCAAAACTCACACACATTTTATGATAAACTACAACCCTAATATTACCATTAGATGTATAACTGGTTGGAATGAATGTATTTATATCAATGTAAGATTTCCTGTGTATTTTGGGATATCAATTTATTCCAATTTCTAAATTTGGAAACAATTATATTATTTATTCACAGTATGGTCTATTCATGCATTCTCTCTATATTCATACACACATGGTACACCTATTTGTGCCCCCAATACTAATTTATATCTCTTCAAAATATTGCTCTCAGAAATGGTGCAACAAATACTCATGTCACCTGATCTACATATACATTTTATCACAGTAATATTCTGGCCACAAAATGCAAAGTCACACTTACGACTGTACCAAAGCCTAAATGGAATGTGAGTATTGATTATGAACATCACCCATGTCCAGGTTGCCTAATGCTCTCAAATGTCAATCCTATTGGTGACTACATATTTGTTTCTTCCTAATATTATTTATTCAAACTCAAGCCTGTTGAAAATGTCTAATCCTATCGATCACTTTATCATTTGCCTGATTTTCTAATGTCTCTATTGATATCTGCTTTCCTACATATTTTCCCCAGTTCATCATTGTGACTGAGTCTTCACATCTGCTGACATTTACATTTTCTCTCTACCCGAAACCCTATTGCTAAAGAACTTTTTGTCCAAATCCTATACTCACTCTTTTTCCTAATCCTACCAACTATCTTCCTAATCCTACCAACTATCCTTTTTTGACTGGATGTTTTCTTTGACATTCAATCATCCAAGGTACAAGGTCCTATGCCATTGTGTATAGATTTATCTGAGACACATGTGCAGAACATAATTCAAACCTAAGTATCCCAATCAAGGATCCAATTCCCTTCTGGGCTTCAAATCTTACCTAGATTTCTGTTTTCATACATATATTTCCCCTCTATATATTCTTATAAATATCGCAGGTTCCCAATAACATTATTCATCCAGCAGAATGATTCCTAAGCCAAATCAAACATGTTATTAACCCTAACCATACTCTGTTCCCTCAATCTAACTTTACAGAAAAGCAGGGACAGAGTTGGTCTTACAATACAGGAATGTAATAAATCTTCCACCTGCTGAGAAACAAAAAGGTCCATGCAGAAATGAACCCTGGGGAAGATATAGGAAGCTATGATGGACCTGAGAGAGCAAAAGTCATCTTCCACGACAAACAACCTGGTCAGGATGAAGGGGTGTGTCTGAAGCAGTCTCTCTTTTCTTAATGTAGAGAAGATGGACAATACCAGGCCTGTGTGGAGAGCTGTTCCCGGGTGCCTATGTTTGATATACCATTCAAACTTGTGAAAGTGTCACAGGAAGTAGGGGCAGACTCCATCAATTGGGACACTTGGAAGCAACTGTTAGGACAAAGTGGTTGCCAAGGCAGTGACCTCATTCAGTTCCTGAAGGAAGTGACCTACATCACTTTCTTGGTGATGGAACTCTCTGAACTAGGGATCCAGGAAGCCAGGCACCCAGAGGCAGTCCCAGTCCCAGTCCCAGTGGCCTCACATGTTTGGATTTACCAAGGACAGCATCAGTCTTTCTTGGTAACTACTGATGTGAGGATGGCCAAATGCCAGGAAGGTCTGAAGAGGGGCCTTTCCTGAGTAAGCAGGTAGTGTCTCACCACTGGCACCTGACAACATCACAGTGTTGGCCAAGGAGTCCAGATCTGACATAGGACAGTCCATTTTGGAGTAACATACTATGGCCCATCAGTCAGAGGACACTCCGGATAGTCATAGACCTACTTGGGGGAAGGAGGTGACTTTGTGGGTGTGTGTGTGAGTTTGTGGTTTTGTCTAATGATCTGAGAATAGGTAGGAAAGTCGGTTTGTTAGGATTGGAGTGGACTGTTTCTAGTAAGTCTTTTGACAATGTGAGTGTTTCTATGTCTGTTTATCCCACTGTGTCCGTGGTTGTAGACATTAGAAAAGAGAATGCATCAATGGATGTGTCCTGAATAGTAGAAAGCTTCACAACATTCATCCTGCCCAATTTATGAATGGATTTTGGCTTGCCTAATTGATGGGCAAAAACCACTGTCTTCCTAAATTCCTGTTTTCTTCTTGAATTCTGGCCACTCTCCAGAATAGGCTCATGGTTTTGTTTCCAAGACATGTACCACCTCCAAGCTCTGTGACATGGCTATGTACTGGATAGCTGAAGGGAATGGGATCATCTCGGAAAACTCAGATATCATTCCAGAAACCCTGCCTTGGGCCATTTGCTTACCTATTGTTCTGTTGCCCTGAATGTCAGAAAGGTCTTTGCCCCAGGCCACCCCTTTGTGAAGCCTGAAGAAAACGGTTTTCAATGGAAATTAATGGGCATCAGCTGTAGATCTTTGCTTAATTGCTTTGGAAAGGGATGTGTCTGCATCAGACTCTTGGCCATGTGTGAGGTTGTTGAATAGATTCTCAGCACCTGATGGATCTAACGAACAATTACATGTGTGCTTCCAAAACGAAAATGGCCAAAAAAGCAGTCATTGTGGACGAAGTCTCTCGCTTTCCTCTGTAAGATTCCTGATCTCCATCAAGTGAAAATAGGGATCCTTTTTGTCAAATGAGTTCTTCAATCCCTGCAGAGGATAGCCCATAGGTGCTTGGGTTTTCTCATGATTCCAATTCACATAAAGAATCTATACCCGAGAGTCAGGAGGCCTCAAATTGGAGAATCAGAGCAGTATTTATGGCAGGCTTATTTGATCACTCCTGGTTCTCAGGAAGGGTGTCCAGGCAACCCTGACTTTAGGCAAATGACGGGCAAGGGAGGTTATTTTGTACACTGTCTTGGGCTGAGTCCCTCATGGAAACCTCCAGCCACAGGTTATGATGAGTGTCTATATGGAAGAAGATGAGGGCCTTGTGGGTGTGTTTTGGTTTTAATTGTGGTCATTTGTTTGGCGGTTGGAAGTGATGACTGGGTCTATCTGGGCTTGAACTCTGGTGTGATTTCCCTTAGAGTCTGAGTTCTGGAACTGATCTCAGAGAAATATTGCCATAAACTGCATTCAGATTTTAGGAGGCCACGCATGGGATTCGCCCTTGGAAACTGAGATCAAATACCAGGGTGGCTTTCCACAGAGCCTTGGAATATCAGCTAGGATATCACATGATTTTATTCTGAAAGATTTGGCAGCCATAGTTGACAGTCAGAACACCCATGGACGTCACATTAAAGACCTCAATGGGCCTGGCTTCATGTGACCTTTTGACCACTCTATCGGAAGACTTGCCTGTGAGATTTCTCCAGAGAATTTAATGAAAATAGCTTCCTCACATTTAATAGTTCCTGAATAAACTGAAACCCACAGTGCCTCCAACTTCATCCAAGAAAAATGGCTAGATAAATACAATGAAATCTTTGAAATTCCCTTAACCAGGTGGCACTGGAGAAACTTTAGATGTCTTGTTGCTGATCATGAGTGTACCAGAGAATGCCATGATTGACCGTGTTTCATGAAAATGGTGTAGAACAAAGATGCCAATAAGTTGGAGCCTGCTGAGTAGTGGGCCTATTGCAGTGGTGGGTAGGTGTGTGATAATACATATGTGGTGTGGCCATGAGGATTTGCCATTGCTTTCCAAATGGTTTGTGACTGACATGGTGCAGCCAGCAGACCCTTCTATGTAAAGGCATCATGTTATATGGAGAGGTTTCTGGGCTAAGTTCAGAGTCAGATTTCTAAGGACAAGGGGGCAAGCTCTGTGAGATAAAAGCCTGGTTGGTGCATTCTCCTTCAGACCCTGACCCACCACAAGTGACAGAACTCCCTCCAACACTGGGTTCCAGTTGAACTCGTTGTATTTCATAAAGCATATACCAAACTCCCAGTACAGCAGCAAGAAACACCACCAGAAGTGGAGGATGACCAAATGGCTTCACAGTCCACACGGGGAGACACTTAGCATCCAGTGGCCACAGTTTACCTACAAACAGAAAATTCAGCACTGCTGCCTCATGTTCATTAGAATACAAGAAACCATGTCCTCCAGGTCACATAGATGCAGACTCAGCTTTGATGGTATCACTAGAAAGGAAGCTAAAGCTCCTTACAACAACATATATTTCAAGTGCCCAAACTCAGAGGAAGTTTCTCAAGAAGTGTTTAGGCCAGCAGAGCTCCATGTTTTTGGAGTGATTACCTGTTAGACCAGGACACAAGAAAAGACCACTGACTCTAATTAAAATCAAATTAAATTAAGCTTATTATTTCTACCGGCTGTACTGCCTCTCCCTCACAAAATGGCGGGAATAAGACAGCAACCCCAGCTTTCCTACAGGCAGCTTAACAGCCCAGAAAATTACACAAAAGGGGGTTTACAGATAACAGAACTCTGACAAACATCACACTAATGGCAGTCTACATTTTTTTTGCTGTCCCTACATCAGAGTTCATGAAGACCATTAGAGCCTCAGAGAGGGTTGTTGTCTCGCGAGAGAAGGCAAATATTTATGATGTGTCACTAAAGTTTCAGAGAGGGCTGCTATCTGGTCAGAGAGCCGGGCATGGGTGAGTTCCAGGCGTGGGCAGGCATTCCAAGCAGGTTTAGAATTTGAAGTGATTTATGCTAAAGCCAAAATTATCTTTTCATGGCTTTTTGGCAAGATGGCTCCCAATTTTAATTAAAGATCAGGTTGGGTCTAACATTCCCCCCTTTTCTTTGTGTCCCTTTCAAATCTTTGATAGATTACGGGAAGAGCACTGAGGAAATTTTAATCCCTCAGGTAAGAGTCTCCAAATTTTTAGAACTCACCCAAAACCGATCTCCCTGATTTTACCTGACTTAATTAATTACTTATATTGATAGTCTATTTATCTTTCTCTCCATTGTTTTAAGAAGAGTGGTGTCACTCATTTTTTCTTCTTCTGACCTGAGACAGGGTGACATGAGTGGGCATGGGATGAGGGACATGAGTTGCCTTTTAGAAGTCAGTTGAGGGACATGAGTTGCCTTTTAGAAGTCAGTTCGGTTTGAAGTCTGATTGGGGAAGAACAGGTTGTAAAGTCATCTGGGGATGGGTTCTTCTATGAGAGAAACAAAAACCATGAGTACTGAAAAAATGTTGCAGCAGCTGGAACATGTCACTGTATAGAAGTTCCATCACCAGTCTTTAATATCCCCAGTTATCCGGACTGTCAACTTAACTTGTACTGTTACACTTGTCCCTCCCCATAAGATACAGTTTAATAATTTAATGTCATCTGATCTTGTAAAATCTTTTTACTAGTATGACCTCTGTGTCTCTTAGAGAAACCTTTAATTCTGTTACTCAGGGATGGATAATTGTACTAGCAAACGCCAAGCCTACCTGTGTAGGTTAGGAATATCTGTAGGCCTTAAACTGAAAACTTATCCCTGTGGCAGGTCTTCTTGATAGTCTCTTTTTATAAGTATCAGGCATTCCTTTCTGAGAATTCTTCTTTGTAGCCACCAGTCTTACTTATTTTGGGAGGCAAACATAAAGTGCATACCTTTAAATTATATTATTATTATTATAATTTAAAATGCCCAGGAATGGATGTATTTTGTTCTTAACTGTCTTTGCTAAGTGTTTAAGATGAAGCAGTCAAACTGACTTTTGTTTCCATCTATTGTTAACAGTCAGCTGAGCTTTTATGGGAGTCAATTCTGGGGAAACTTGAGAGCAGATCCTCAGTTCTGCTAGTGCCATTTGCGCTAGGTGGGTCCAGATCTTGCTTGACAATTTGGCTTCCCTAGGAAGCATCAGGGATGTCTCCTTTCTTTGATGACTCTCCTCTTCGTAACAAATACCCTGATTGGCTTTCTGTTCTCCAGTGGTCTCATTAATCTCCCTGATCAGGAGGAGGTTATGTGGCTCAGAGTTTCAAAGCTCTTTAGAGAAGTTCCCTGTTCCCTGGATTCAGACTGACTCAGATGGCAAAAGCCAAATATTGGTTTTCTTGGCGCTTTTCATTTAACTTTAATTTTAAATCCTAATCTTAAACATCCAGCAAATAAATTTTAACAGCCTTATATTAAGAGTACTGGGCTTTAATGTCTATAACTATATCATTATCTTTTTATTAATTGGGATCTGTATTTTTCTGTCTGTATTGTAAGTAATGACTTATTATCTTGAATAAACCCATGTTGTGTTCTTAAAGCAACACGTTTGTAAAACAGTAACAGAGAATCTTTAGATCACTTATAAAATAATTTCAAAATAAAATTAACAAAAGTAAAAATACTTAGCTTGTGTAATAGCTACCCTGAATTTTTTGGCTGAGTTATACATTATATCCCCTGTTTGAGATCCTAGGAATATTGACCTTAAAAAAACCAACTTTTTAACATAACTTTAAAGAAATATTATCTGACCTACTGGTTTTGTAGTCATTCTCACATGTAGTAAGATGGGACACAGAGCCTTATCTCAGGTAAGGCAGGGCTCTTTATAAATCTTAAGTATTTTAGTTCTAAAGATAATCTTTATTTATAAATATCATTTGACAAAGTTTACATAAATTGTTTGAGGTCACATGAACATTAGCTAACACCATATGATATCACATTTAAAACATGAATTAAAGAAAGGCTGAAAGTTTTTAACCTTTACATTGATTAGGCTCTCATTAACTAAAAAATATATTTAAATTTTTCCCCAATGTAAAAAGTAACATAAAAGTTTACATATCTTATTGATAACAGGTAAATAAATCCCCAATATATTTTTTTACCATAAAACTTCAGAGCACCAGCTTGATATAATGCTCTTTTAAAGTTTCTACCTTAGAGACTTGAATACATATAAGATATGAAAACATTGATAGCATCACAATTACATTGATGTTTCTACATTAACCAAGATTAGCTTTTAAAGCAATGGCAGTACAGTGCTCTAAAATAACAGTTCTTATTTAATCAGTTGTTTAATTTTTATGGTTGCTTGCTCTAGAGAAAATAAAACTTAATAAACACAACGTTATGGGTAAACTTATGTTTTAAGAAATTTCTGTCTCATTAACACATGACTGATTTTTATATTCTTATACAGACTTTAATAAAAACTTATTCAGACCTTAGTAAATCAATCAGATATCTAACAAAAGTACTCATGAATGAGTAATCCCAATCAAATTTACTTTATTTATTTATCAAAATATTAGAGGAATGTATTGACAGTGTAAACCATTTTTATGTTGAAGGAAAGGTCCTAGTACCAAGGCATATTAGACATTTTGTAGATATTAATATTTTATTAGATTTTTGAACACCTAGAAAAATTTGTAAGCTTAAATTTAAAGACATTGATTTTTATCTGTTTATCCAATTTAAATTGAAACATTTAAATCACGTGAATTAAAGATCTTTGGATCTCCTATTTAAATTTGTTTTAATGAGCGCTTTTTTATGAGTGCTCCTTGTATATGTTAGTTTGTGTATCATATATATGATATACGGACATATGTATATATAGACATACAACACATAACAAAAGTGTGCACACATAATAATAGTAAAGGCCTTGTAGCTTTTCTCAGGTGAAATCTCCATTGCAATGTTTCAAAATGTCTACAGTTGGTCAAAGATAGAACTGATCTGAAAAACATTAACCTAGGTCTGTATGCTCAAAATCATGAGCTCAAAAAAAAAGTATCTAAGGAAAAAAAAAGAGTCCTAGAAAAAGTGACTGGCTAGTAATTAGTAAATACCATACAATTTACATTTTTTCCCCCTTAGGCCTCAAATCAGTCTCCTACTAAGATTGCAGGCTTCTTTCATTTACATTTCAACATAAGTCATGGCTGAGGTCTGGAAGGAGCAGGAAAAACTGCTATTCTGAGCAGACACCTCAGGCCTAAGGCATTTTAACCATAATTTTGAGGTTCGGATGTTGAAAATTATGATATAAATTTAAGATACAATTCACAAAATTTTATATCTTTACATCTTGTTTTGTCAACAGATACCATTCTATGATTTACTATCCTTGTCCAAATTAATGTAATGGTACACACAGTGATATTTTCCCAGGCTATCCAATTCAAAATTGGTGAAAAAAAGACCGTATGATTGGGAAGTTACTTGCCAACTTGGAAGTAGAGTTCTTCAGTTTTCCATCCTAAGTATTTAAGTTCTCTGGCATGAATTATCTGAAATCATAAACTAAACAATTACCTAAACCCGACTTTTAACTGCAAGATTGTGCAATGCTTCAAAAACCCATTCAGATACCAGATTGTTAAAATAAAACATCATCATTTAGACACACATTCAGCTAAGATCATTCCCAAGAAACAATTTATAATATCAACACATTATTGCACATGTCTTAAAGGGCCAGATACAAAGACACAAGACAGACAGAAAGGAGGTCCAGACTATGGCTGTCAGAGAGAACCCATTAAACCAGAGCAGATAAGAGAAAAATCTCCTACACCAGTGTGCACCATAGATATCCACAGGGGGGGGGGACCACATGTTTTAAACAGAGGGGCAACCTGAAATGTAAAATAAAGTGTCTCCATGGTGACTTCACTGCATTTAGTGTCCCCTTTTTCTTTTTCTCTTTTTTAACAAGACAGAGGTGGCATAATTCTTACAGTGCGGAAAGGAAGGAGGTAATTCCCTGAATCAACAGGGCTTTGGCAGCTGCTGGGAGTCCCTCAGTCCTTCCTTTTAATTACAGGATTAGCTCCTCTTGTTCAGTTCCACACCAAGCATGCTTCATCTCCTAATATTCCAGTAGACAGCTCTCACAAAGTTCCGGGGAGGAGGGGGGGTACCAAATTTGTAAATTAAAGTTCGATTCCTGAACTTGAAGCCAATTAATACCAATTTAATAATGAGGACTGAGTTTTGAGAAAAAGAAAAAGGTAGGTTTATTGCTTTGCGAACAAAGGAGAAACACAGGGGACTCTGCCAAATGTTGTGACTCTCTTGATCTGGAGCGACAAGGGGTTTTAAAGGAGTTTCACTTGTTAACCTGGGAGATGCTAAGTTCTTAGGTCCCCAGCAAGCATTGCCCTCTGCAATGGGTGTGCTCCAGGCAGCCAGCTAGAAGCTTCTGTCATCCTGCTTAAAAAAGGTGGGTAAAGTTCATCGCAGTTCCCTAAAACACAGTCCAAAGGGGTGTCAGGCTTACTCTCTTTATTACCCATTTTTACGTCCAAAATACTTAAGTTTTTACCACTGAAATCACACAACAAAACAAACAAAAACAAACAAACAATCAAAAAAATAGAAGACAAAACAAAACACAAAAAACAGAAAACCAGCGCCTAAACAGAAAAACAGTGGAACAGTGCAACATCTTGCTATAGCTCCAGGGTAGGAGCGCGTGCGTGCCTGTCGGCCCCTCTCTACACTTCCAGAGGAATTCCCTACAGAACAGAACAGAGGACAGAAAGATTCTCGTTACTCTCCTGGAAAGGAGTATATGTGAGCCTCCCCAGGCCACATCTCTGTCATCAGAAAAGATCTCCCTTAACCAGATATCAGATGTTATAAAGGCGCCACTTACCTATGGAGGACTCCTCCACCAGGTGCTTGCTAATAGTTTTAGTGCAGAGGTTCACTGCAGTGCTTCCCGGACTAAAGGCTCTCTTCCTAATATAGAGAAGATGGACCAAATCAGGCCTGTGTGGAGAGCTGTTTCTTGGTGCCTATGGTTGATATACCATTCTAATTTGTGAAAGTGCCACAGAAAGTAGGGTAAGCCTCCTTCTCATGGTACGCTTGAAAGCAACTGTTTGGACAAAGTGGTTGCCAAGGCAGTGACCTCATTCAGTTCCTGAAGGATGCAACCTCACCTCACTTCCTTGGTAATGGAACTCTCTGAACTTGGGATGCAGGAAGCCAGGCACACAGAGTCAGTCCCAGTCCCAGTTCTAGTGGTCTCACTTGATTCAATTTAGCAAGGACAGAGTCAGTCTTTCTTGGTACCTACTGATGTGAGGATGGCCAAATGCCAGGAGTACTCTGAAGAGGGGCCTTTCCTAAAAAAGCAGGTACTGGCTCACAGCTGGCTCCTGACCACTTCACAGAGTTGGACATGGAGTCCAGATCTGAGACAGGATAGGCCATATCGGGGGAACATAGTATGGCCCAGCAGTCAGAGGACACTCCGGATAGTGAGAGACCTATTTGGGGGAAGGAGGTGCCTTTGTGGGTGTGGATGTGTGTTTGTGGTTTTGTCCCATGTTCTGAGAATAGGTAGGAAAGTTGGTTTGTTTGGTTTGGAGTGAACTGTTTCTAGTAAGTTGTTTAACAAGGTGAGTGTTTCTATGTCTGTGTATCTCACTGTGTCCATGGTTGTAGACATTAGAAAAAGAGAATGCATCAATGGATGTTTCCTGTCTAGTAGAAAGTTTCCCAGCATTCATCCTGCCCAATTTATGAATACACTAGGGCTTGCCATATCGATGGGCAACACCTGCTATCTTCCTAAGTTCCTGTTTTCTTCCTGAAATCTAGCCACTCTCCAAAATAGGCTCCTGCTTTTGAGTCCACGATATGTACCACCTCCAAGCACTGTGACATGGACATGTACTGGATAGCTGAAGGGAATGACAAGCATCTCAGAAAACTCAGATATCAATGTGACCAGGAAAGTCTCAGTGGAGAACCCCTGCAATGGGCCTTTTGATTGCCTATTTTTCTGTTGCCCTGAATGTCAGTAAGTTCTTTGCCTGAGGCCACGCCTTTGTGAATCCTGAAGAAAACAGTTTTCAAACGGAAATGAATGGGCATCACCTGTGGCTCTTTGCTTAATTGCTTTGTAAAGGGATGTGTCTGAATCAGCCTCTTGGTCCTGTGTGAGCCTGTGGCTTAGATTGTCAGCACCTGATGGATCTAAAGAACGATCCCATGTGTGGATCCAAAATCAAAATGGCCAAAAATCAGTCACTGTGGATGAAGTCCCTCACATTCCTCTGTAAGGTTCCTTACCTACATCAAGTGAGAATAGGGATCCTTTGGGTCAAATGAGTTCTTCAAAGCCCTGCAGATGCTAGCCCATAGGTTCTTGGGTTTTCTTATGAATCCAATTCAAATAAAGAATCTAAACCCCACAGTCAGTAGGCCTCAAATTGGAGAACAGAGCTGTATTAATGGCAGACCTGTTTGATAAATCCTGGTTCACAGGGAGGGTGTCCAGGCCACCCTGACTATTGGCAAATGAGGGGAAAGGGAGCTTATTTGGAACACTGTCTTGTGCTGCGCCTCTCATGGAATCCTCTTGCCAGAAGTTATGGTGAGTGTCTATATGGAAGAAGATGAGTGGCATGTGGGAGTGTCTTGGTTTTAATTGTGGTCATTTGTGTGGCGGTTGGAAGAGATAATTGGGTCCACCTTGGCTTGAACTTTGGTGTGATTCCCCTTAGAGTCTGTGTTTTGGAATTGACCTCCGAGAATGTATAAGGTCCTATGCCATTGTATATCCATATTTCTGGGACATCACTGCAGAATGTAATTCAACGCTAAGTATACCAATCAAGAGCCCAATGAACTTCTGGGCTTCAAATCTTACCTATATTTCTGTTTTCATACTTATATTGAAAGGTTAATAAAATAGGTACTTGTCACTTCTTGATTTTCTGTATGCTTAACAAAACACTGTTGAAATCTTGAGAACTGTTTGCTATTCTTTTTCCAGAATGTGCTGTCCCCAACTGCCAAACTGCAGAATGTACTCGGTCAACCAGTTGCACGCAAACCGCCCACTCGCCCTTACCCATCAATAAACTTCCCCCCCTGCCCTCTCCAAGGAAAATATATAAGCACTTCTTAAGCTGTTCTCAGGGCTCTCTGCTCTATTCAAGAGAGCTCTGAGCCCTTGCATGCCGGACTTTCAATAAAGCCTTTGCTGTTGCATGAGACAGTCTCTTGGTGGTCTCTTCAACTGACCCTCGCCCGATCTTTACATCTCGTGGCCCCAGTGAGATCCGGCAGCCGCAGATGAAAGACCCCCAACGGGCTCCTCTGGGGGTAAATAAGGCCCCTCTTTCTGGTTTCAGGATTCAGGTTAGGGTTTCACAAAATGGCTATTGGTAAAGAGCGTGAGCTCTCTCCCACGGTTACTGACACACATGTCACAGAGCCACAGGCCATGTCCCTGGGGGATGAACTCATGAAATCGAGGAACAATAGTCTCCTTGATTCAGTGATATTTTGTTTCAGATTCGGTATTGCCAGCCCATCATGTTTTGCCGGCTACTCAGTCCTGGTCTCAGTATTGGACGTCCATTGCCTGTCTTTATTGTTTGTCTTGTCTGTGTCATGTGTCATTGCTTTTATTGTCTGTGTATATTTCATTATGGGACAGAGCACTTCAATGCCTCTGTTCCTGACCCTTGATCACTAGACCAAAGTCTGCTTAAGGGCTCAGAATCTTTCTTTTTCAGTAAAATGCCGGATCTGGCAGATTCTGTGTCTCAGAATGACCCACCTTTGTAGTCGGATGGCCCCTAGAAGGATCTTTCTACTTCGCACTAATTTGAAAAGTTCGAGATATTGTCTTTTAGCAGGGGCCACGTAGACATCCAGATCAACAGCCATATATCTTAACTTGTCAGGACCTCTACAAATCTCCTCCTCCAAGGATGAAGCCTTTCCTTGTCCCTGCACCCGCTCCTACTCCTTCCCCCACGATTCTATCTCTTTAACTCTCTGCTCCTCCTCTTGCACCCTCTGTTCTCCATGAGTCTCAAGACTCTACTGGACTCTCCTCCCCCTCCTTATCCTCTGCCTTCATCCCCCATCTCCCAACACCCTCTAAGTGATTCCCCTGCTGCTGACTCAGCCTCTCCACCATTCAAAGAAGCTAGGATGGCCCAGCACCATCCAGATGACTGTCCCGTGGCACACAGAGCCCCTCCTTCCCTGGAGGAAGCTGGCCCGGCTAAAAGAACTCAGAGAACTCGCCAACGTTTTTACACCTGCCTACTTGGGATAACTTCCAACAACTCCTAGGGACTTTCTTTATGACAGAGGAATAAGAGAAAAACCTCCAAGAAACTAAAAAAAAAATCCTCGGACCTGATTGGCGACCAACACAACTTCCCAACATAATCAAAGCCAGCTTACCCTTAAACCAAACCAACTGGAACCCCAACACCTTTGAAGATAAAGAGCATCTGTCCAATTATTGCCTGGCTCTAATAGCGGGTCTCCAAGGGGCTACTAGGTGACCAACTAATTTGGCCATGGTAAGAGAAATTATTCAAAGGCCTGATGAATCTCCCTCTTTGTTTCTAGAAAGAATTATGGAGGCATATAAGAGATATACTCCTTTCGATCCTCAGGCAGCGGATCAAAATTCATCTGTAACGATGGCCTTAATTGGGCAAGCTGCCATGGATATTAAAAAAATTTAAAAGAGAGATTTAGTCAGAGAAGCCAAGAAAATATACTATAAGGGAGAAACAGGGAGACAGAAAGGGAGCAAAGGAAGGATGAGAGAAGCAAAAGACAGACTAAGGGATTGACCAAGATCCTGGTCACAACAAGAAAGAGGCCAGAAATTAAGACGTAAGGTGACAGGAAGGGATACCTGGGGCCATGCCAGAGGCCACCCCTGGCCTCAGATCAATGTGCCTACTGTAAAAAAAAGGATACTGGGCCAAAGAGTGCCCTATAAAGAGACAGCCACGCCAGCCAGCCATTCTGACTCTGGAGCATGACTAAAAAAGTTGGGGCTCAGATCACTTCCCCTAGCTCAGGGTAACTTTTGAAGTGTAGCGGACCCCAGTAAACTTTGAAATGAAAACAGGAGCAGTATACTCAGCCCTTAAGGCCCCATTGGGCCCTCTATCAAATAAAAGGTCTGTAGTTCAAAGAACTAATGGCAGTAAATATCGGGCTTAGACTACTAAGAGGACCATGGACCTTGGGAAAGGAAAAATCTATCACTCCTTCCTAGTAATCCAGGAATGCCTGGACCCATTGATGGGCAGAGATCTGCTCACCAAGCTCTTGGCCTAAATAACTTTTAACCCTGAAAGCCCCCAAATGAAATTTCTAAATTCTTCAGTAAAAACTCCTATAGTCACGGCTTTAACTATATTAGTAGAAGATGAACATCCACTCTTCACACCCCCCAAGACTGATCAAACAGGCAAGCTACACCAGAAATGGATAAAAGATTACGCAGATGCCTGGGCAAAAACTGCTGGGTTAGGCCTGGCCGTGAAACAACCTCCAATAACAGTGGAGTTAAAAACCTCAGCCTCCCCAATCAATGTCAAATAATATCCTCTAAGCAAAAAAAGCTAAAGATGAGATAAGGCCCCATATTCAGAAATATCTGGACTTAGGGCTCCTAAGGCCCTGTCAATTGGCCTGGAACACTCCCCTGCTACTAGAAAAAAAAAAAGCCAGGAACCGGGGACTATTGTCCTGTTAAAGACCTAAGAGAGATCAACAACAGAGTGCAGGACATTCACCACACGGTACCTAATCCGTACAATCTGCTTAGCACTCTGAACCCTGAGCGGAAATGGTATACTGTTCTGGACTTAAAAGATGCTTTCTTTTGCTTGCCTCTGCATAAAGATAGTCATTTGCTGTTTGCTTTTGGGTGGGTAGACCCAGAAACCTGAACGTCTGGTCAACTAACTTGGACTAGACTCGCACTGGGGTTCAAAAACTCCCCCACTCTCTTTGATGAAGCCCTCCACAGAGATCTCAGCAATTTCAGAACTATGCACCCCAAATCACCCAGCTTCAATACGTGAATGACCTGCTACTGGCAGCCAACACCAAGGAAAACTGTGAGTCTGGGACCCAAGCACTATTATATGAGCTTGCTCAACTTGGGTATAGAGTTTCGGCCAAAAAAGCCCAAATTTGCTAGCATGAAGTAATCTTCCTGGGCTGTTACCTTAGGGGCAGTAAACGATGGCTCACTGAGCCCAGAAAACAAACCATTGTGTAGATACCACCCCCATCTAACAGGAGACAACTCAGAGAGTTTCTTGGGACTGCTGGCTTTTGCAGGTTATGGATACCTGGGTTTGCGTCTTTAGCTGCTCCTTTATACCCGGTGTTAATGGGAGATGCCCAATTCCAATGGACCCCTGATCACCAGGAAGTTTTTGATAACATCTATGGACACTGACACTGAACGCCTCAACTTCACTGAGCTCAGGCTGCAATTACTGAAAGCCCTACACTACGTTAAAAATGTACACCAACTCACTCACCTTGGTTCAATGAAACTGCAGGCATTCCTGTAGGATTAAGAACAGAGTTTTCCACTAACCGACTCACAGCGAAAGGAAATAACTGAACGGGTAACAAAAGCCTGTCGAGTCCGTCAATTGGTTAATGCTTACCCTTCCAGTTTCCTAGAGGAAAGCACCTATGAGGAACCAGAAAATGACAATTTTGGGAAGTGGACAATAGTGAAATTAAGCCAGCAACGTATGGACTTAAATATCTCCTTGTCTTTGTAGATACATTTTCAGGATGGACTGAAGCCTTACACACAAACACACACACACACACACAAAAACAACCAAACTGCACAAATGGTTTTCAAGAAGATCCTGAAAGATATTTCTCCAAGATACGGTCTGCCTAAGGCAATAGGGTCTGATAATGGACTGGTGTTCATGGCTCAGGTAAGTCAGGTGTTCACTGGGACCCTGCGGATTAATTTGAAGTTACATTATGCTTATATACCCCAGAGCTCAGGACAGGTAGAAAAAATAAATAGAACCATTAAAGAGACCTTAACAAAATTAAGCTTAGAGCCCGGCATAAAAGATTGGATTATGCTCCTGCCTTATGCACTGTTTCATGCGAGAAATACTAACTCTCTTTCTTTGTGTAACCTCACCCCCTATGAAATTCTCTATGATGCCCATCATCCAGTAAGGAACCTAACCCCAACTCTAAGGCCTAACGATCACTTCCACACCCCCTTGCTTGACAGACTTAAAGTCATTGAAAGAACTCAGCGATACCTGTGGAAACAGCTGGCCACTGCCTACCAACCTTGGGAGGAGGGGACTCTAAGTCAATATCAAGTAAGAGACCTCGTCTACATAAGAGAACATCAGGTGTCATCCCTGGAACCCCACTGGAAAGGAACATACCAGGTGCTACTTATAAAACCTAAAGCGGTACGAGTAGACGGAATCACTTTTTGGATCCATGCCTCTCATCTCAAGCCTTCGCTGTGTCCAGACTCTTGTTGGAAACTGGAAAAGCCTGCTAACCATTTCAAATTGCGTATTCGCTATGTGGATAAGACTATAGACTCTCCCCTTGGCCACCAGTAGTTCTAACCCTCATCATTCCGTTCAGCAGCAATGGCTGATCACAAATCCTACTAGACAAGAAGTATGGTCTATCTCGCATACAGCCCCCTTAGAGACCTGGTGGCCATCTATCCACCCAGACATTTGTCAGCTCGGTATAGGTCTTTCCTATTGAGATATCCCTGATGAAGAGGATCCCACTAAAATTCCATTAAATCTCTTCTGTACCATAGATAATGGAAACAAACATTATGGATGCAGGGACACGCGAGACAGATTCAGGTTGGCTAGCCTAGATTACTATGTTTGCCTAGCGGACTATCAAAGGCACAAACAGCCACGGCTGTGTTGGGGAGAAGCCGACTTCTTGTGTAAGTCAAGTGAATGTGAGCATACAGGGGCTGCCTGGTGGAACCCAAACTCCTCATCAAATTCAGTACACAGCATTGGCCATATTACCAATTAGACAACCAAATACTATGGCCCCCAGAGGGTTCTCTAGATCCTCAAATTCTGCGTGACATTTTTAACTTTGGCAAGTTCTCAAAAGGGGGAAATTTCCCTATGTGGAATCCTTTTCCCTCCTTTGCTCATATCCTGTACTATGCTTCTCCAATAGTTCCTCACCCTCAGCCTTCTGCTCTAGACTCTCTGCTATCACTCCCATCTTAGCAACCTGATTTCTCCTCTCCAATTACTAAATCAAAAACCCAAACCTCCGCTGGTTCTCAGAACATTGCCCCCTTGCTGAGGTAGCAGGTACCAAGGTACCCCTTCACCCACTCACTCCTCTCTTTTCCTGTCAGTGCCTGCACTAGGTCCCAGCAAGTCCTCTAGCAAGCTAACCCAAAGCTCAAACCAGCTGATAAGAGGCCTCAGACCCCTATAAAAGATGTAATGAAAATGGCCTTTAAAGTTGCATTGTCATCACTGAAAACAGGTTTCTAAGAATTTAAAGTCCCTCAAAGGCTTTTTGGAATATTTACTCCCATCTTCCCCTCTGCTCCACCTGTTCTACTGCTCAAGTTTTGTTTTAGGAAAATCCCAAACCCCTTTCCCATTTTTCTTTTACATCTCTCTTTCCTCATTCTTAGATCCACGGAGCTGCTCTCAGCCTCGACTACCCCATCTTCCCCCTCTGTACTAGGTCCATAGAAATGTCTTAAATGACCTTCTCCAGAAGTCTTCACCAAGGCTTACTTTAGGTCTTTCAGCAAAAGAGTCCCTCTGAAAGAGTTCAATGTACATAAACTTGCACTTTTCGTGTTGCCCTGTTCTACTTGACCACTGGCTGGAAAAATCACCACCCGTAAGCTATACACCTCCTTACCAGTTTTTCACAAAATATGTGAACAAGGCCTCTGGCCTTGAGCTGGGGCTTCACCGAGATGGCTACATTTCTAAGATAAAAATGTTAGCAACTGGGCTCCATGGTGACAGCTGGCAGGGAGAAAAAAAAGAGACAAAAAAGCTCTCCCCTTCCAAGGTGTCCTTGAAAAGTTAACTTGCCCAGAACAGAGGAAAAAAAAACAGAAACAAAAACTAATTTTTGTGAATTTCTGCAGACTGTGAACTTCTGAGCCCCTTCCCTTACATGTTGGGTACAAACTCTAAAACTACCAAAACTTGGGTTTCAGGGGATTAATTGATTACAAAAGAAGCAATGCCCTCTAAATCCGGATGCAACCAAATAAGAATGTTTTCCTCACTGGTGCTATCTTAGGTGCATTTTCTTGTCCATCCATAAAACAGTATAATTCTATACACTTTAACATTATTTATGTTTTCATAAAATGGTCAATAGATGTGATTAATTATGTAATGATGTAGATGTTTTTCAGAGTGCTCTATCATGACGCAGGTTCATTTAAAGTTCAAATAGGGGGGCATACAACCCGGTTCCACCGGGAACCTGTATCCCTCACTTTAGCAATCCTATTAGGAATAATAATTGCTGAAGGCTTGGGCACAGGATGAACTGCCCTAGTCCATGAGACACAACAAAGACACAATTAGAAGCAGAAATAGACCAAAGCTTAAAGACATTAAAAACCGACATCACAGCTTTACAGGAATTTTAACCTCTCTCTCTCTGAAGTTGTTTTATAGAGCAGGCGAGTGTTGGACCTCCTCTTCATGAGAGAAAGGTGCCTTTTTGCTTGCATTGAGGGAAGAATGTTGTTTTTATGCCGACAATACTGGAGTTGTAAAAGAATCAATGAGTAAATTAAGAAAACGACTTGAAGAGCGTCAAAGAGAGACAGAGGCCCCAGAAGGAAGGTTTGAGTCTTTGTTCACATAGTCAACCTGGTTAACTACGCTTTTATCTGCCAGGGCCGTTCCATTAATAATCCTCATATTATTGCTAACGGTAGGACCCTGTTTGCTCAACCGTGTAGTTTCCTTTCTAAACCAAATCGAACATGTTATTAAACCTAACCATAAACTGTTCTCTCAATCTAATTTTACAGAAAAGTGGGGACAGAGTTGGTCTTAAAATACAGGAATATAGAGGATCTTCCACCTGCTGAGAAACTCAAGGGTCCATGCAGAAATGATCCCTGGAGAAGATGTAGGCAACTATGAAGGACCTGAGAGAGCAGAAGTCTTCCATGGCAAACAACCTGCTCAGGATGAAGGGATGTGTCTGAATCAGCCACTCTCTTCTTAATGTATAGAAGATGGACCAAAGCAGGCATTTGTTGAGCTGCTCCTGCATGCCTATGGTTGACATACCACTGTAACTTGTGAAAGTGTCACAGTAAGTAGGGGCAGCCTCCTTCTCATGGGAACCTTGGAAGCAACTGTTAGGACAAAGTTGTTGCCAAGGCAGTGACCTCATTCAGTTGCTAAAGGAAGTGACCTCACCTAACTTCCTTGGTGATGGAACTCTCTGAACTTGGAATCCAGGAATCCAGGCACCAAGAGCCAGTCCCAGTCCCAGTCCCAGTGGTCAAACTTATTTTGATTTACCAAGTACAGACTCAGTCTTTCTTGGAACCTACTGATGTGAGGATGGCCAAATGCAAGTAAAGCTATGAATAGGGGCCTTTCCTGAGAAAGCAGGCAGTGGCTCACCGCTGGCTCCTGACAACTTCACAGAGTTGGCCAAGGAGACCAGATTTGAGACAGAACAGGCCATTTCCAGAGAACATAGTATGGCCAACCAGTCAGAGGACACTCCGGATAGTCACAGACCTACATGGGGGAAGGAGGTGCCTTTGTGGTGTGGGTGTGAGTTTGTGGTTTTGTCTCATGTTCTGAGAATAGGTATGAAAGGCGGTTTGTTTTGTTTGGAGTGAACTGTTTCTAGTAAGTCGTTTGACAAGGTGAGTGTTTCTATGTCTATGTATCCCACTATGTCCGTGGTTGTAGACATTAGAAAAGAGAATGCATCAATGAATATGTCCTATCTAGTAGAAAGCTTCCCAGCATTCATCCTGCCCTATTTATGAATGGACTGCAGCTTGCCTTATTGATGTGAAACACCTGCTATCTACCTAAGTTCCTGTTTTCTTCCTGAATTCTCGCCACTCTCCAGAATAGGCTCATGGTTTTGTGTTTAAGATATGTACAACCTTGAAGCTCTGTGACATGACCATGTACTGAATAGCTGAAGGGAATGGCGAGCATCTAAGAAAACTCAGATATCAGTTTGACCAAGAAAGTCTCAGTGAAGAAACCCTGCTTGGGGCCTTTTGTTTACCAATTCTTCTGTTGCCCTGAATGTCAGGAAGGTCTTTTCCTCAGTCCACCACTTTGTGAAGCCTGAAGAAAACAGTTTTCAAATGGAAATGAATGGGCATTACCTGTGGCTCTTTGCTTAATTGCTTTGGAAAGGATGTGTCTGAATCAGCCTATTTGCCTTGTGTGAGGGTGTGGCTTAGATTCTCAGCTCCTGATGGATCTAAAGAAAGATCCCATGTGTACATCCAAAACCAAAATGGCCAAAAGAGCAGTCCTTGTGGATGAAGTCTCTCGCCTCTTCTGTAACTTTCCTGACCTCCATCAAGCCAGAATAGGGATCCTTTGGGTCAAATGAGTTCTTCAAAGCCCTGCAGAGGCTAGCCCATAGTTTCTTGGGTTTTCTCAAGACTCCAATTCACATAAGGAATCCAAACTCCACAGTCAGTTGGCCTCAAATTGAAAAAGCAAAGCAGTATTAATGGGAGGCCTATTTGATCTCTCCTGGTTCACAAGAAGGGTGTCCAGGCCACCCTGACTTTAGGCAAATTAGGTGCAAGAGAGCTTATTTTGGACACGGTCTTGGGCTGTGCCCCTCATGGAAAACTTTTGCCAGAGGTCATTATGAGTGTCTATATGGAAAAAGATGAGCGCCACATTGGAGTGTTTTGTTTTAAATTGTGGTCATTTGGGTGGCGGTTGGAAGAGATGACTTGGTCCACATGTTCTTGAACTCTGGTGTGATTCCCTTAGAAACTGAGTTCTCAAACTGACCTCAGAGAAGTATTGCCATGAATAGTGATGAGATTTTATGAAGCCAGGCATGAGTGTCGCCCTTGGAAACTAAGTTCTAGGCCCAGGATGGCTTTCCACAGAGCACTAGGCCTCTCAGCCAGGATACCACATGATTTTATTCTGAAAGATTTGGCACTCATAGTTGAGAGTCAAAACTCATATGGACCTCACATTGTAGACCTCAATGGGCATAATATCATGTGATCTTGTGGCCACTCTTTGGGAAGCCTTTCCTGTGAGTGTTCTCCAGAACTTTCATTGAAATGAGCTTCCTAACCATTTAATGGTTTCTAAAAGAATTGAAACTCATAGTGCCTCCAACTTCATCCTTGAAAAATGGCTAGAAAAATACCATAAAATTTTTGAAATTCCCATCACCAGGTGGCACTGGAGAACCTTTGGATGTCCTGTTACTGATCATGAATATACCAGACAGTGCCTTGATTGACTGGGTTTCATGTAAATGGTGTAGAACAGAGATGCCAGTAAGTTGGACTCTGTTGCGTAGTTGTACTAGAGCAGTGGTGGGCAGGTATGTGATAAAACATCTGTGGTGGGGCCATGTGGATCTTCCATTGGCTTCAAAATGGCTTGTGACTGACATGGTGCAGCCAACAGAACCTTCCTTGTAAAGGCAATTTGTTATATGGAGAGTTTTCAGGACATTGTTCAGAATCAGGTTGCTATGGTCAAGGGGGCAAGCTATGTGGGATAGAATCCTGGTTCTTGTATCCTCCTGCAGAACCTGACCCACCACACATGACAGAACTCCCTCTTGCACTGAGACCCAATTGAACTCCTTGTATTTCGTGAAGCAAATACCAAACTCCCAGTGCAGCAGAAAACGAAAATGGAGGATGACCATATGGCTTCAAAGTGCACATGGAAAGACATTTAGCCCCCAGTGGCCACAGTTTACCTAAAAAGAGAATTTAGCACTGCTGCCTCATGTTCATTGGGAAATAAGAAAGCATGTCCTCCAGGTCTCATAGATGCAGACCAAGCTTTTATGGTCTCACTAGAAAGGAAGCTAAAGCTCCTGACAACAACATATTTTTCAAGTGCCCAACCTCACAGGCAGTTTCTCAAGAAGTGTCTATGCCAGCAGACCTCCATGTTTGTGGAGGGTTTACCCTGTCCCTTACCTTTGGAAACTCCTCTGCCACTTCCAAGGTGTGGGCTCCTGAGCATATTCCATTCCAGATATTTGTTCACAGATTTTCTAAATCTTCTCCTCTAATTGTGTCTTACTTGGGGCAAAGGTATTGTCAAGGCATTGTTCTGGATTAGAGTGGGAAGATTTTTGTGTAGCACATATTTACATACACATTGGATTCATTTTTCAATTTTCCATTTGAAATACTGAATCCTTGACACTAACCTATACCCTACTAGATTCTGACAACTAATTCTAATATAATGGAGAAAAATAACCCAAACAGAATAGAAATACTAGCACTTCAGAGGAGCCATGGTGTATAGTTGGTCTTCCCTTTTGCATGATATAGGGTAGGAGTTATAAATCTTGTCAATTTTTTGTTGAAAGAGTTCTTCATGTGTTTTTAAAGTTAACACATATGTGAATTCCTGTCTCCCTTTTTCTGTAGCCAATTCAGCACATGTATTTTTATATGAACATATAGAATCCTACCTGGTATCACACCTATATTCTTGAGAGGTGGCTAACTTGGCAGAGACAAAGTGTGAGAAGAAATCACTCCTCCTAAATGCTTTTGGAACTGATAATTCAAATTATGAGTGAGCTTCTTAGTGGAAAAACATTATACATAAATCCATGTTCAGTAAAATTAATATTTTTGGATCTGTGGATGATATATATTTCACAATGAATTTTAATTGGCATATATATTGCTACTTTTTAATGTCTCTGTGTGTGTTTTGTATATATATATATATATATATATATATATATATATATATATATACTCTCTAGATTTTTCAAAATATGAAATATATGTGTCTTATTATACACTCCCTAAATTCATTCTTGTTCATGTATGTGGTTTTATATTCAAATTTTCATAAGATTATTTTCAGAAATATTCATCCACCTGAAATACATATTTGTTTTATAGTATTGAAAACTCACTTCAGTAAATGGTGCAAACAAATCCTTATATTTTTACAGTAACTGACCCACTTTAACATCAATGCAAGTAGATTCCTATGGGACATGATGTGTATTTTGACGTTCATTTTTATACAACACTGGTACATTACTATTTCTTCAGTTTTTGTACATCATAGAATATACATTTCATACACAACTTCATAAATTTAAAGAAATTTGTAACACATTCTATCACTTCCTGCTTCAGAACATATGTATTCCTCTTTGTTTTTGACTGGTCATTTCATGAGACTTCTTTCCAAACACATTATTTTCGATTTCCATAATCAATTTTGAAGCAAAATTCACACACTCTTTATGATGAACCACACCCGTAATATTTCCATTGGATGTATAAATGGTTGGAATGAATGTATATATATCAACATATGATTCCCTGTGTATATTCAGATATCAATTTATTCCAATTTCTAAAGTTCGAACCAGTTATATTATTTATTCGCACTATGGTCTATTCATGCATTATCTCTATATTCATACACACATGGTACACCTATATGTACCCCCAATACTAATTTATACCTCTTCAAAATATTGCTCCAAGAAATGGTGGTAGAAATACTCATGTCACCTGATCTACATATACATTTTATCACAGTAATATTCTGGCCACAAAATGCAAAGTCACACTTACGATTGTACAAAAGCCTAAATGGAATGTGAGTATGGATTATGAAAATCACCCATGTCCAGTTTGCCTAATGCTCTCAAATGTCAATCCTATTGGTGACTACATATTTGTTTCTTCCTAAGATTATATATTCAATCTCAAGCCTGTTGAAAATATCTATTGCTATCACTCATTTTATACTTTGCCTGATTTCCTTATGTCTCTAGTGATATCTGCTTTCCTACATATTTTCCCCAGTTCATCATTGTGACTGACTCTTCACATGTGCTGACATTTACATTTTTTTGTGTACCTAAAACCCTATTGCTAAAGAACTTTTTGTCCAAATCCTATACTCACACGTTTTTCTAATCTTACCAACTCTCTTCGTAATCTTACCAACTCTCCCTTTTTGAATGGATGTTCTCCTCAACATTCAATCATCTAAGGTACAAGATCCTATGCCATTGTGTATAGATTTATCTGAGACATCTGGGCAGAACATAATTCAAAGCTAACTATTCCAATCAAGGACCCAATGACCTTCTGGGCTTTAAATCTTACTGAGATTTCTGTTTTCATACATATATTTCACCTCTATAATCTTATAAATACCGCAGGTTCCCAATACCATTATTCATCCAGCAGAATGATCCTAACCCAAATCAAAAATGTTATTAACCCTAACCATACACGATTCCCTCAATCTACCTTTATAGAAGAGCAGGGACAGAGTTGGTCTTACAATACAGGAATGTAGGAGATCTTCAACCTGCAGAGAACCTCAAAGGTCCATGCAGAAATGATCCCTGGAGAAGATATAGGCAGCTATGAAGGACCTGAGAGAGCAAAAGTCATCTTCCATGACAAACAACCAGGTAAGGATGAAGGGATGTGTCTGAAGCAGTCTCTCTCTTCTTAATTTAGAGAAGATGGACCAAACCAGGCCTGTGTGGAGAGCTGTTTCCGGGTGCCTATGGTTGATATTCCATTTTAACTTGTAAAAATGTCATAGGAAGCAGGGGCACGCTCCATTCCATGGACCCTTGGATGCAACTGTTAGGACAAAGTGGTTGCCAAGGCAGTGACCTCATTCAGTTCTAGAGGAAGTGACCTACGTCACTTTCTTGTTGATGTACCACTCTGAACTTTGGATCCAGGGAGACAGGCACCCTGAGGCAGGCCCAGTCCCAGTCCCAGTGGTCTCACATGTTTGGATTAACCAAGGACAGAGTCAGTCTTTCTTGGCAAATACTGAATTGAAGAGGGACAAATGCCAGGAAAGCTCTGAAGAGGGGCTTTTTTTTTTTTTTGATAAAGCAGGCAGTGGCTCACTGCTGGCTCCTGACAACATCACAGTGTTGGCCAAGGAGACCAGATCTGACATACAACAGCCCATTTCAGGGGAACATAGTATGGCCCACCAGTCAGAGGATGCTCTGGATAGTCACAGACCTACTTGGGGAAAGAAGGTGCCTTTGTGGGTGTGTTTGTGTGTTAGTGATTTTGTCTCATGTTTTAAGAATATGTAGGAAAGTCGGTTTGTTTAATTTGGAGTGGCCTGTTTCTAGTAAGTCCTTTGAGAAGGTGAGTGTTTCTGTGTATCCCACTGTGTCCGTGGTTGTAGACAATAGAAAAGAGAATGCATCAAAGGATGTGTCCTGTCTAGTAGAAATCTTTGCAGCATTCATCTTGTCCAATTTATGAATGGACTGCAGCTTACCTTATAGAAGGGCAACACCTACTACCTTTCTACATTCCTGATTTCTTCCTGAATTCTGGCCACTCTCCCATAGGCTCATGGTTTTGTGTTCAAGATATGTATCTCCTCCACAATCTGGGACATGGCCATGTACTGGATAGCTGAAGGGAATGGTGAGTATCTCAGAAAACTCAGATATCAGTGTGACCAGGAAAGTCTCAGTGGAGAAACTCTGCTTTGGGAATTTGCTTTCCTATTGTTCTGTTGCCCTGAATGTAAGGAAGGTCTTTGCCTAAGGCCACACCTTTCGAAAGCCTAAAAAAATCAGTTTTCAAATGGAAATAAATGGGCATCACCTGAGGATCTTTGCTTAATTGCTTTGCAAAGGGATATGTCTGAATCCGCCTCTTAGTGCAGTGTGAGTCCAAGGCTCAGATTCTCAGCACCTGATGGATCTAAAGAAAGATCCCATGTGTGCATCCAATTCCAAAATGGCCAAAAGAGCAATCATTGTTGATGAAGTCTCTTGCTTTCCTCTGTAAGGTTCCTGATTTCCATCAAGTCAGAAGAGGGATCCTTTGGGTCAACTGAGTTCTTCAAGCCCTGCAGAGGCTAGCCCATAGGTGCTTGGGTTTTCTCATGACTCCAAATCACATAATGAAACTATACCTGACAGTCAGTATGCCTCAAATTGGAGAAGCGGAACAGTATTAATGGCAGGCATCTTTGATCAGCCCTGGTTCACAGTAACGGTGTCCAGAAACACTGACTTTAGACAAATGAAGGGCAAGGGAGCTTATTTTGACATTGTCTTGTGCTGTGTGCCTCATGGAAACTTCCAGCCAAGGTTATGATTAGTGTCTATATGAAAGAAGATGAGGGGCATGTGTGAGTGTTTTGGTTTTAATTCTGGTCATTTGTGTGGCGGTTGGAAGAGATGACTGGGTCACCAGGGATTGAACTCTGGTGTGTTTCCCCTTAGAGACTGAGTTCTGAAACTGACCTCAGAGAAGTATTGCCATGAATTGTGTTGGGATTTTAGGAGGCCACGCATGAGAGTCGCCCTTGGAACCTGAGATCTAGGACCAGGGTGGCTTTCCACAAAGAACTGGGAATCTCAGCCTGGATATCACATGATTTTATTCTGAAAGACTTTGCAGCCATAGTAGAGAGTCAAAACACATAGGACCTCACATTGTAGACCTCAATGGTCCTGGCTTCAAGTGACCTTTTGTCCACTTTTTGGAAAGCCTTGCCTGTGAGAGTTCTCCAGAATTTTCTTTGAATTGAGCTTTCTCAACATTTAATGGTTTCTGAATAACTGAAATTCACAGTGCATCCAATGTCATCCTTGAAAAATGGCTACATAAATACCATGAAATTTTTGAAATTCCCATGACCCGGTGGCACTCAAGAAACATTGGATCTCCTATTGCTTATCATGAGTGTACCAGAGAGTGCCTTGATTGACAGGGTTTTCTGAAAATTGTTTAGAACAGACATGCCAGTAATTTGTAGCCTGCTGAGTAGTGGGCGTAGAGCAGTGGTGGGCAGGTGTGTGATAAAATATCATGCTGGGTCCATGTGGATCTGCCATTTACTTCCAAATGGCTTGTGACTGACATAGTGCAGACTTCAGACCCTTATATGTAATGGCATCTTGTTATATGGCGAGGTTTCAGGGCAATGTTCAGAATCAGGTTGCTATGAACAAGGGGGCAATCT
This sequence comes from Callospermophilus lateralis, assembly GCF_048772815.1. NCBI lineage: Eukaryota > Metazoa > Chordata > Mammalia > Rodentia > Sciuridae > Callospermophilus > Callospermophilus lateralis. Next base: position 513,528 of record NW_027517495.1, on the reverse strand, counting down.
TTGAGAGATAGAAACCTGGTTTGTGCATTTTCTTGCAGACCATAACCCACCACACGTGACAGAACTCTCTCCAGCACTGTTTCCCAGTTGAACTCCTTGTATTTCGTGAAGCATGTACCAAACTCCAAGTGCAGCAGCAAGAAACACCACGAAAATTGGAGGATGACCAAATGGTTTCACAGTCCACACGGGGAGAAAATAAACCCCCAGGGGCCACAGTTTATCTACAAAGAGAGAATTCAGCACTGCTGCCTCGTGTTCATTGGAAAATAAGAAACTTTGTCCTCCAGGTCACATAGATGCAGACCCAGCTTTGAGGGTATCACTACAAAGGAAGCTTAACTCCTGACAAAAACCTATATATCAGTGCCCAACCTCTGTGGCAGTTTCTCAAAAAGATTTAGGCATGCAGAGCTCCATGCTTGTGCAGTGTGTACCCTGTCCTTACTTTTGAAAACTCCTATACCACCTCCAAGTTTGTGCACTCCTGAGCATTTTCCATTACAGAAATGTAATCACAGATTTTGCAACTTTTCTTCTCTAATTGTGTCTTACTTGGGGCGAAGATAATTTCAAGGCGTTGTTCTGGATGAGAGTCGGAAGATTTGTTTTAGCACATATTTGCATACACATTGGATTAATTTTCCTATTTTTCCATTCGCAATTCTGAATCCCTGACACTAACCCATATTCTAAGAGACTCCGACTACTAATCCTAATATGATGGAGAAAAATAACCCAAACAGTACGTAAATACATGCAGTTCAGGGTTGGACTTGCCTTTTGCATGATAAAGGGTAGGTATTATGAATCTAGTCAATTTTTAATTGAAATAGTTCTCCATGTGTTTTTAAAGTTAACAAATATGTGAATTACTGTCTCTCATTTTCTGGAGCCTATTCAGCACATGTATTTTTATATGCACAAATAGAATCCTACATGGTATCAAACGTACATTCTTTTGAGTTACATGACTTGGCAGATACAAATTGTGAGAAGTGATCACTCGTCCTAAACGCTGTTAGAACTGAAAATTCAACCTATGGGTGAGCTTCCCAGTGGAACAACATTATACATAAACCCATGTTCAGTAAAATGAATGTTTTTGCAACTTTATGATATATATTTCATGATGAATTTCGATTGGCATATATATTGCTACTTTTTAATTTCTGTGTTTGTGTGTGTGTGTGTGTCCATATATGTGTATATATCTATATCTATATCTATATCTATATCTATCTATATATATATATATATATATATATATACTGTCCAGATTTTTAAAAATATGAAAAATATGTGTCTTATATACACTCCCTAAATTCATTCATGTTCATGGATGTGGATTAATAATCAACTTTTCACAAGATTATTCTTAGAAATACTCATACACATGAAATACATAGTTGTTTCCTAGTACTGAGAACTAACTTCAGTGAAAGGTGCATACAAATTCTAATATGTCTGCATTAACTGACCCAGGTTAACATCAATGCATGTTGGTTCCTATGGGACATGATGTGTATTTTGACGTTAATTTTTATTCCACACTGGTACATTACTATTTCTTCAGTTTATGCACATCATAGGATATATATTTCATTCACTAGTTAGCAAATTTATAGGCATTTGTTTCACTTTTAGTCACTTCCTGCTCCAGAACACATGTATTTCTCTATGTTTCTTGACTGGTCTATTCATGAGACTTTTTTTTCCAAATATATTGTTTTCGATTTCCATATCAATTTTGAAGAAAAACTCACACACCTTTCATGATTAACCATAACCATAAGATAATCATTAGATATATAACTGGTTGGAATTAATGATTGTATATCAATATAACATTTCTTATATATTTTCAGATATCCATTCAATCCATTATTTAAAGTGGATCCAGTTATATTATTTATTCACAGTATGGTCTATTCATGCATTATGTCTATATTAATAGAAACAGGGTACACCTATTTCTACCCCCATATTAATTTATAAATCTTTAAAATATTGCTCTCAGAAATGGTGGAAGAAATACTCATGTCACCTGATCTACATACACATTTTATCACAGAAATATTCCGGACACAAAAAGCAAAGATCACACTTACAATTGTACCAAAGCCTAAATGGAAAGATAGCATGCATTACTAAAAACATCCATGTGCAGGTTGCCTAATGCTCTCAAATATCAATCCTATTGGTGACTACATATTTGTTTCTTCCTAAGATTATATATTCAACTTCAAACCTGTTGAAAATGTCTAACCCTATCACACACTTTATACTTTGCTTGATTTCCTAATATCTCTATTGATATCTGCTTTCCTACATGTTTTCCCCAGTTCATCATTGTGACTGACTCTTCACATGTGCTGACATTTACATACACTCTCTACCCAAAACCCTATTGCTGAAGAACTTTTGGTCCAAATCCTATACTCACTCTTCTTTCTAAACCTACCAACTTCCTTCCTAATCCTACCGAATATCGGTTTTTGACTGTATGTTCTCTTCAGCATTCAATCATCCAAGGTACAAGGTCCAATGTATATTGATTTATCTGAGACATCTGTGCAGCACATTACTCAAAGTTAGGTATCCCACTCAAGTCCCCAATGCCCTTCTGGGCTTCAAATCTTACCTAGATTTCTGCTTTCATACTTATATTTCACATGTATACTCTTGTAAATATCACGGGTTGCCAATACCATTATTCATCCTGCAGAATGATTCGTAACCCAAATCGAACATGTTATTAACCCTAACCATACACTGTTCCCTCAATATAACTAACTTAAGAGCAGCGACAGAGTGGGTCTTACAATATAGGAATGTAGAAGATCTTCCACCTGCTGAGAACCTCAAAGATCCATGAAGAAATGATCCTTGGAGAATATGTAGGCAGCTATGTAGGACCTGAGAGAGCAATAGTCATCTTCCATGGCAAACAACCTGGTCAGGATGAATTGATGTGTCTGAGTCAGCCTCTCTCTTCTTAATGTAGAGAAGATGGACCAAACCAGGCCTCTGTGGAGAGCTATTCCAGGGTGCCTATGGTTGATATATCATTCTAACTTCTGAATGTGTCACAGGATGTTGGGGCAGCCTCTATCTCATGGGAACCTTTGAAGCAACTGTTAGGACAAAGTGGTTACCAAGGCAGTGACCATATTCAGTTCCTGAAAGAAGTGACCTCACTTCACTTCCTTGGTGATGGAATTCTCTGAACTTGGGATCCAGGAAGCCAGGCACCAAGAGCCAGTCCCACTCCAGACCCAGTGGGCTAACTTGTTTGCTTTTCCCAAAGACATAGTCAGTCTTTCTTGGTACCTGCTGATATGAGGATGGCCAAATGCCAGCAGAGCTCTGAAGAGGGGCCTTTCCTGAGAAAGCAGGTAGTGGCTCACCGCTGGCTCCTTACAACTTCACAGAGTTGGACAAGGAGACCAGATGTGAAACAGGACAGGCCATTTTGGGGGAACATAATATGGCCCACCAGTCAGAAGACACTTCGGATAGTCACAGACCTATTTAGGGGAAGAAAGTGCCTTTGCCGTTGTAGGTGTGAGTTTGTGGTTTTTTCTCATGTTCTGAGAATAGGTAGGAAAGGTGGTTTGTTTGGTTTGGAGTGGACTGTTTCTAGTAAGTCGTTTGACATTGTGAGTGTTTCTATGTCTGTGTATCCCACTGTATCCATGGTTGTAGACATTAGAAAACAGAATGCATCAATGGATGTGTTGTCTCTAGTTGAAAGCTTCTGCGATTCATACTTCGCAATTGATGAATGGACTGCAGCTTGCCTTATGGATGGGCAACATCTATTATCTTCTAAAGTTCCACTTTTCTTCGTGAATTCTGGCCACTCTCCAGAATAGACTCATGGTTTTGTTTCCCAGATATGTAACACCACAAGGCTCTGTGACATGGCCATGTTCTGGATAGCTGAAGGGAATGAGAGCATCTCAGAAAACTCAGATATCAGTGTGACCAGTAAAGTCTCAGTGGAGAAACCCTTCTTTGGGCCATTTGCTTCATTCTATTTCTATTACCCTGAATGTCAGAAAGGTCTTTGCCTCAGGCCACCCCTTTGTGTAGCCTGAAGAACACTGTTTTCATATGGAAATTAATGGACACCACCTGTGGCTCTTTGCTTAATTGCTTTATAATGGGATGTGTCTGAATCAGCCTCTTGTCCTTGTATGAGGTTGTGGCTTAGATTCTCAGCAACTGATGGATTTAAAGAAAGATCCCATGTGCTTTCAAAACTAAAATGTCCAAAAGAGCAGTCATTGTGGATGAATATTTTTGCCTTCTTGTTTTAGGTTCCTGAACTCCATCAAGTGAGAATAGGGATCATTTGGGTCAAATGAGTTCTTGAAATCCGTGCAGAGGCTACCCCATATGTGCTTGGGTTTTCTCATGACTCCAAATCACATAAAGAATTATACCCTACAGCCAGTAGGCTGAAATTGGAGAAGTGGAACACTTTAACAGCAGGAATATTTGATCACTCCTGGTTCACAGGAAGAGTGTCGAGGCCACCATGATTTTAGGCAAATAAGGGGCAAGTGAGCTTATTTTGGACACTACCTTGGGCTCATAGAAACCTCCAGCTAGAGGTTATGAGGAGTGTCTACATGGAAGAAGATGATGGGCCTGTGGGAGTGTTTTGATTTTAATTGTGGTAATTTTTGTGGCGGTTGGAAGGGATGACTGGATCCACCTGGGCTTGAACTCTGGTGTGATTCCCCTTAGAGACTGCATTCTGGAATTGACCTCAGAGAAGTATTGCCATGAATTGTGTTGGGATTTTAGGAGGACACACATAAGACTCACTCTTGGAAACTGAGATCTATGCCCAGGGTGGCTTTCCACAGAGGCCTTGGAATCTCAGCCAGGATATCACATGATTTTATTATGAAAGACATGGCAGCCATAGATGAGAGTCAAAACACACATGGACCTTACATTGTAAACGTCAATTGGCCTGGCTTTATGTGACCATTTGGTAATTCTTTGAGAAGCCTTGACTGTGAGAGTTCTCTAGAGCTTTCATTGAAATGAACTTTCTCAACACTTAATGGTTCCTGAATGAATTGAGATGCACAGTGCCTCTAACTTCATTTTTGAAAAATTGCTAAATAAATACCATGAAATTTTTGAAATTCCCATGACCAGGTGGAACTGCAGAAAATTTGATGTCCTGTTGCTTATCATGTGTATACCAGACAGTGCCTTGTTTGACTGGGTTTCATGAAAATGATGTAGAACACGAGATGCCAGTAATTTGGAGCCTTCTGAGTAGTGCGCCTAGAACAGTGGTGGGAAGGAGTGTGATAAAACATCATGGAGGGGCTATGTGGATCTGCCATTGGCTTCCAAATGGCTTGTGACTGATATAGTGCAGACATGAGACCCTTATATGTAAAGGCATCCTGTTATATCGAGAGTTTTAAGGGCAATGTTCAGAATAAGGTTGCTATGGTTATTGGGGCAAGCTCTGTGCGATAGAAGCCTGGTTGGTGCATTCTCCTGCAGACCCTGACCCACCAAAAGTGACAGAACTCCCTCCAGCACTGTATCCCAGATGAACTTCTTATATTTTGTGAAGCAAATACCAAATTCCCAGTGCAGCAGCAAAAAACACCATGAAAAGTGGAGGATGACCAAATGTCTTCACAGTCCCCACTGGGAGACACTTAGCCTCCAGTGGCCACAGTTTACCTACAAAGAGAGAATTGAGCACTGCTGCCTCATGTTCATTGGAATATAAGAAACCATCTCTTCCCGGTAACATAGATGCAGACCCAGCTTTGATGGTCTCACTACAAAGGAAGCTAAAGCTCATGACAGCAACATATATTTCAGGATCCCAACCTCAGAGGCCATTTCCCAAGAATTCTTAGGCCAGCAGAGCTCCTTGTTTGTGGAGTGTTTACCCTTTCCTTTACTTTTGGAAACTCCTCTACCACCTCCAAGGTTGTGAACTCCCGAGCATATTCCATTCCATATATGTATTCCTAGATTTTTACACTTTTCTACTCTAATTGTGTCTTACTTGGGGCAAAGGTATTGTCAAGGCATTGCTCTGGATGTGAGTGGGAAGATTTTTGTGTAGCACATATTTACATACACATTGGATTCATTTTCCAATTTTCCATTTGAAATACTTAACCCCTGACACTAACCCGTACCCTACTAGTCTCTGACTAATAATCCTAAAATGATGGTGAAAAATAACCCAAAAAGAATAGAAATACAAGCAGTTCAGAGGAGGCATGGTGTATAGTTGGAATTGCCTTTTGCATTATATAATGTAGGAGTTTTAAATCTAGTCAATTTTTTTGTTGAAATAGTTCTACATGTGTTTTTAAAATTAACAAATATGTGAATCCCTGTCTCCCTTTCTCTGTAGCCTATTCAGCACATGTATTTTTATATGCACATATAGAATCCTACCTGATATCACTTGTACACACATGTGAGGTGGCTGAATTGGCAGATGCAAATTGTGAGAAGAGATCACTCCTCCTAAACGCTGTTGGAACTGAAAATTCAACCTACGGGTGAGCTTCCTAGTTGAATAACATTATACATAAATCCATGTTCAGTAAAATGAATATTTTTTGATCTTTGGATTATATATATTTCATGATGAATTTCGATTGGCATATATATTGCTACTTTTTTTTCTTTTATTGGTTGCTCAAAACATTACAAAGCTCTTGACATATCATATTTCATACATTAAATTCAAGTGGGTTTTGAACTCCAATTTTTACTCCAAATACAGAATGCAGAATCACATCAGTTACACATCCATATTTTTACATAATGTCTTATTAGTTACTGTTGTATTCTGCTACCTTTCCTATGCTCTACTATCCCCCCTCCCCTCTCTTCCCATCTTCTCTCTCTACCCTACCTACTGTCATTCATTTCTCTTATTGTTTATTTTCCCATTACACTCACAACCTCTTATATGTAATTTTTTTGTAACAATAAGGGTCTCCCTCCATTACCATGCAATTTCTTTTTTCTCTCCCTTTCCCTGCCACCTCATGTCTCTGCTTAATGTTAATCTTTTCTTCATGCTCTTCCTCTCTGCTCTGTTCTTAGTTGCTCTCATTATATCAAATAAGTCATTTGGTATTTGTTTTTTTGGGATTGGCTAGCTTCACTAAGCATTATCTGCTCTAGTGCCATGCATTTCCCTGCAAATTCCATGATTTTGTCATTTTTTAGTGCTGCGTAATCCTCCATAGTATATAAAAAAAAACATTTTTTTTTTTATCCATTCATCTATTGAAGGGAATCTGGGTTGGTTCCACAGTGTAGCAATTGTGAATTGTGCTGCTATGAACATCGATGTGGCAGTATCCCTGTAGTACGCTCTTTTAAGGTCTTCAGGGAATAGTCCGAGAAGGGCAATAGCTGGTTCAAATGGTGCTTCCATTCCCGGCTTTCCCAGGAATCTCCATACTGCTTTCCAAATTGGCTGCACCAGTTTCAGTCCCATCAGCAATGTACAAGAGTACCCTTTTCCCCACATCGTCGCCAGCACTTGTTGTTGTTTGACTTCATAATGGCTACCAATCTCACTGGATTGAGATGGTATTTTAGGGTGGTTTTGATTTGCATTTCTCTGACTGCAAGAAATGGAGAGCATTTTTTCATGTACTTATTGATTGATTCTATGTCCTCCTCTGAGAAGTGTCTGTTCAGGTCCTTGGCCCATTGGGTTATTTGTTATCTTATTGTCTAATTATTTGAGTTCTTTGTATACTTTGCATACTCTGGATATTAGGGCTCCATCTGAAGGGTGAGGAGTAAAAATTTGTTCCCATGATCTAGGCTCCATATTTACCTCTCTTATTGTTTCTCTTTCTGAGAAAAAAAATTTTCAGTTTAAGTAACTCCCATTTGTTGATTCTTGTTATTAACTCTTGTGCTATGGGTGTCCTATTAAGGAATTTGGAGCCTGACCATAAAATATGTAGATCGGAACCAACTTTTTCTTCTATCAAATGCAGAGTCTCTGATTTGAATCTAGCTCCTTGATCCACTTTGAGTTAACTTTTGTGCATGGCGAGAGAAAGGGATTCAGTTTCATTTTGTTGCATGTGGATTTCCAGTTTTCCCAACACGATTGGTTGAAGATGGTATCCTTCCTCAATTGCATGCTTATAGCTCCTTTATCAAATATAAGATAGTTGTAGCTTTTTGGATTAGTCTCTGTGTCCTCCATTCTGTACCATTGGTCCACCCGCCTGTTTTGGTACCAGTACCATGCTGTTTTTGTTATTATTGCTCTGTAATATAGTTTGAAATCTGGTATCGCTATACCGCCTGATTCACACTTCCTGGTTAGAATTGCTTTTGCTATTCTGGGTCGTTTATTTTTCCATATGAATTTCATGATTGGTTTATTTATTTCTACAAAAAATTCCTTTGGGATTTAGATTGGCATTTCATTAAACCTATGGAGAACTTTTTAGTAATATCGCCATTTTGATGATGTTCATTCTGCCTATCCATGAACAGGGTATATTTTTCCATCTTCTATGATCTTATTCTCTTATTCTCTTTTTAGGGTTTTGTAGTTTGCATTGTATAAATCTTTCACCTCTTTTGTTAGGTTGATTCCCAAGTATTTAATTTTTTATGAGGATATTGTGAATGCAATGTTTTTCCTCATTTTCTTTTCAGAAGTTTTGTCGCTGATATACAGAAATGCCTTTGATTTATGCATGTTGATTTCATTTCCTGCCACATTGCTGAATTCATTTATTAGTTCTAGTATTTTTTCTGTAGACCCTTTTGGGTCTTCTATGTATAGAATCATGTCATCTTCAAATAGTGATAATTTAAGTTCTTTTTTTTCCTATTTTTATGCCTTTAATGTCTTTCATCTGTCTAATTGCTCTGGCCAGTTTTTCAAGAACTATATTGAATAGAAGTGGTGATAGAGGACATTCCTGTCTTGTTCCAGATTTTAGAGGGAATGCCTTCATTTTTTCTCCATTCAGAATGATGCTAGCCTGAGGCTTAACATAGATAGCTTTTACAATGTCGAGGTATGTTCCTGTTATCCCTAGTTTTTCTAATGTTTTGAACATAAAGGAATGCTCTACTTTGTCTAATGGTTTTTCTGCATCTATCAAGATGATCTTATGGTTCTTATTTTTAAGTCTAGTGATGTTGTGAATAACATTTATTGATTTCCATATATTGAACCCTCCTTGCATCCCAGGGATGAATCCTAGTTGATCATGGTGCACAATTTTTTTGATGTGCCTTTGTATCCAAACCACCAGAATTTTAATGAAAATTTTTGCATCTAGGTTCATCAGAGATATTGGTCTGTAGTTTTCTTTCATTGAGGTGTCTTTGTCTGGTTTCAGAATCAGGGTGATGTTGGCCTCATAGAATGAACTTGGCAGAGCTCCCTGTTTTTCTATTTCCTGAATAACTTGAAAAGTATTGGTATTAAATCTTCTTTAAAGGTTTTGTAAAACTCCGCTGTATACCCATCCGGTCCTGGGCTTTTCTTGGTTGGTAGTCGTTTGATTGCTTCTTCTATTTCATCGATTGATATTGGTCTGTTTAAATTGTGTGTATCCTCCTGACTCCGTCTAGGCAAATCATATGACTTAACAAATGTATCGATGTCTTCACTATTTTCTATTTTATTGGAATATAGGTTTTCAAAATAATTTCTAATTGTCTTTCGTATTTATGTAGCTTCTGTTGTGATATTGCCTTTTTCATCCCGTATGTTAGTAATTTGAGTTCTCTCTCTTCTTCTCCTTGTTAGCATGGCTAAGGGTCTGTCCATCTTATTTATTTTTTCGAAGAACCAACTTTTAGTTTTGTTAATTTTTTAATAGTTTCTTTTGTTTCAATTTCGTGATTTACGCTCTGATTTTAATTATTTCTTGCCTTCTGCTACATTTGCTCTTGTTTTGCTCTTCCTTTTCTAGGGCTTTGAGATGAAGTGAGAGCTCATTTATTTGTTGTTTTTGTTTTTTTTTTCTTTTTTTGAGGAATGACCTCCAGGCGATGAATTTGCCTCTTGAATCTTGTTTCATTGTGTCCCATTGAATCTGATATGTTGTGTCTGTATTTTCATTTATCTCTAAGAATTTTTTGATTTCCTCTTTTATGTCTTCTGTAACCCATTGATCATTCAGTAATATATTGTTCATTTTCCATGTGATGTAGGATTTTTCCTTCCTTCTTTTACCATTGGTTTCCAGTTTCATTCCATTGTGATCAGAAAAAAATTCATGGTATTATCTCCACCCCTTTATATTTACTGAGTGTTGCCCTACGGCATAATATATGGTCTATTTTTGAGAAGGATCCATGTGCTGGTGAGAAAAAAGTATATCCACTTGATGATGGTTGATATATTCTATATATGTCAGTTAAGTCTAGGGTATTGATTGTGATATTGAATTCTATATTTTTTTTATTCAACTTTTGTTTGGAGGATCTGTCCAATGGTGAGAGAGGTGAGTTGAAGTCTCCCATAATTATTGTGTTGTGGTCTATTTGATTCTTGAAATTGAGGAGAATTTGTTTTATAAATGTCGCAGCACCATTATTTTCTGCGTAAATATTGATAATTGTTATGTCTTGTTGGTGAATGGTTTCTTTTAACAGTATATAATGTCCTTCCTTATCCCTTTTGATTAAATTAGTCTTGAAGTCGATTTTATTCCGTATGAGGATGGCCACCCCTGCTTGCTTACAAGGACCGTGTGCATGGTATAAATTTTCCCAACCTTTCACCTTCAGCCTGTGTATGTCTTTTCCATTCAGATGTGTCTCCTGGAAGCAACATATTGTTGGATTTGTTTTTTTAATCCACGTTACAAGCCTATGTCACTTTATTGGAGAGTTTAAGCCATTAACGATTAGAGTTACTATTGATATATGGTTTGTATTGCCACCCGTCTTTGATTATTTATCTTTTTTTTAAAATTTAGTTTGTTTATCCATGATTAGCTTTTCCCCCTCCCTCTGTCATTACTGAGGAAATTCCCACTGATGGTTTTCGTTGTTGATATTCATTTTTTCCTCGTGTAGTGTTTTCCTTAAGATGCTTTGCAATGCTGGTTTTCTGGCTGCAAATTCTTTTAGCTTTCGTTTATCACAAAATATTTTTATTTAGTTGTCTTACCTGAAACTTAATTTTTCTGAATACAGATTTCTTGGTTGTCATCAATTGTTTTTAAGTGTTTGAAATACGTTGTTCCAGGATCTTCTCCCTTTCAGCGTCTGTGATGAAAAATCTGTTGTTAACATTTTTGGTTTACCCCTGATTGTAATCTGCCTCCTTTCTCTTGTAGCTTTTAATATTTTCTCTTTGTTTTGTATATTGGATATCTTCATAACAATGTTTCTTGGCATTGGTCTACTGTGATTTTTTTGTGCTCGGTGTCTTGTAAGCATCTACAATTTTTTTTTATCCGTTTCCATTTTTATTTCTGGAAAGTTTTCTGTAATTATTTCATTCAGCAGGTTACTCATTCCCTTGGTTTGAATCTCTGTACCTTACTCTATCCAGATGACTCATAAGTTTTTTTTTATGATATCCCATATCTCTTGGATGTTTTTCTCATGACTTTTTACCAGCATTTCTTTGTTGGCTAGACTTTTTTCAAGATGATATATTTTGTCTTCATTATCTGACATTCTGTCTTCTACTCGCTCCACTCTGTTAGTGATACTCTCAATTGAGTTTTTAATTTGGTTTATCATTTCCTTCATTTCTAGAATTATTGTTTGATTTTTTTTATAATCTCTATCTCCTAATAAAGATGCTTAATTTCTTTTTATATCTGTTTATGTAATTCATTTTCAATGTGTTCTTTCACTGTTTGGTTTTGATGTCTCGTATCCTCTTTAAGGTTCCATTCCATCTGTCTAAGGTATTCCTTGAGTTCTTTATATGACCATTTTTCTGATGATTCCTTCTGAATATTTAGGCTGTCCATTGTTGTTTGAACTCCTTTTCTTCCTTGTTTTTTTATGCTGCTCATGTTACTTCTTGTTTTGTTTGACTGCTGAGTTACTGCTTACTCTTATAAATTTATTTGATGCTTCGGAGGAAAGATATTAGAAGGGAAGGGAAGAAGTCACTAAAGAGAATGAGAGTAGGCAGGTAGAATTCAAGGAAGGGGGAATAAGAAAATTGAAAAGAAATGAAAAGACAAAAGAAAAATAGAAAATAAATAAAGAAAAAAAATTTAAATAATAATTATAATTAAAAGATGAAAATTAAAATTTAAAATAATATTAATAATAATAATGATAAAATAAAAAAATAAAAACATTAAAAAAAGTTAAAGAACAACAACAACAAAAATGAAAATGAAAGAAATAGAAAAAATATAAATTAAAAAAATAATAATAATAAATGCAGTCATAGAGTTCAATTAACTTCTCTTTCAGTAGGTGGAGCTGTGTGCACTGGGCCAAGCTTCTCCTCTGAATAAGTGGGAACCAATCACTGTGCAGCAGCTCTTCCTCCCAGACTTGGCGGATCTCCAATCCTGAGTGCCTAGGGCCTTCTCTTGTGCTTCCTCAAGCCATGCCTTGCTCACCTGTGACGCTCACCACAATAGTGGTTACAAGCCAGAACTCTACTCCTGGCAGCCCTGTTTTCATGAATGCCTGGGCACACTCTCCCTGTTTGCCTTTCTCAGACCCTAGTTTTGTAGAGCTTGGGGCTGAGGACCCCCAGCGAATTTTCTTGCCCTCTGGGAGCCATGCCCCCGGTACGTGGTGTAAGAGACCTCAATTGTCAGCACTTGTGGGATCAGGAGCCGGGAATTCCACGCGCTAGTCCCGAGCCAATCCTGATTCCCTAGGTCTGGCTATCGTGCTCACGGGAGAGCTGGGAGAGGCCCTTAAGGATGAGCTGGGAGGGGCCCTTAAGGTTTCCCCGCTGTGTTGAGAGAGATGGCTAGGGGATTACACACCTGTCACGCTGGTTTTAATGAAGATATCTCCTCTGCCCGTGAAGTCATTTCTATGCTATGGTGGTATCCCATGCAAATGGTGACCGTTTGTTCCCTTTGCAAGGTAACCAACGCAACGGGTGGGTCCTGACTTTCTCTCCCAAGCGCCGTTTCAATCCTGTGGCCACTGCTTTTGAAGGCTTGGTTGGCTTTTACCTCTGAAAGTTCAGAAGGGCCGAACAGTTATTTCAGTGGGATCTTAGTGCTGAGTCATGAGAACCAGGCAAACCGGTGGTTGAATGCAGCCCATCCAGGCTCGGTGTGTGTTCTGAGGGGCCCAGAATGTTCGCCCCAGATCCACATCAGGTCAACATTGCCTACTGATTCTGAGCAAACAGCATTTAGACAGTTTATGACTCCCTATGCCCGCTCAGCTGAAGAGGTCAGAGACTTGATTTTTCCATGCCTCCCTTCATGATGGATCTCCTGTATTGCTAATTTTTATATCTGTGCATGTGAGTGTGTATGTATGAGAGTGTATATATATATATACACTCTCCAGATTTTTTAAAATAGGAAATATATGTGTCTTATTATACACTCCCTAAATTCATTCATATTCATATATGTGTATTTATAATCAACTTTCCACAAGATTATTCTCAGAAATAATCATCCACCTGAAATACATATTTGTTTTCTAGTACTGAAAACTAAATTCAGTGAAAGGTGCAAACAAAACCTAATATTTCTACAGTTACTGAGCTAGTTTAACATCAATGCAAGTATATTCTTAGGGGACAGGATGTGTATTTTGACTTTCATTTTTATTCAACACTGGTACATTGCTACTCCTTCAGTTAATGCACATCATAGGATATATATTTTGTTCACAAGTTAGAAAATTTATAGGCATTTGTTTCACGATCAATCACTTCCTGATTCAGAACACATGATTCTTCTATGTTTCTTGACTGGTCTTTTCATGAGACTTCTTTCCAAACACATTATTTTCGTTTAACATCATCACTTATAAAGCAAAACTCAAACACCCTTCATGATAAACCATAATCCTAATATTACCATTAGATATATAACTGGTTGGAATGAATGATTATATATCAATATAAGATTTCTTATATATTTTCAGATTTCAATTCAATCCATTATTTAAAGTGGAACCAGTTACATTATTTATTCATATTATCGTCTATTCATGCATTATCTCTATATTCATAGACACAGGGTACACCTCTTTGTACCCCTAATACTAATGTATATGTCTCCCAGACATAGTGAAAGAAATACTCATGTTACCTGATCTACATATACATTTTACCACAGTAATATTCTGAACAAAAAAAATGTAAAGGTCACACTTATGATTGTACCAAAGCCTAAAAGGAAAGTGAACATGGATAACTAATAACATCCGTGTCCAGGTTGCCTAATGCTCTCAAATGTAAATCCCATTGGTGACAACATATTTGTTTTTACCTATGATTATATATTCAAACTCAACCCTGTTGAAAATGTCTAATCCTATCACTCATTTATACTTTGCCTGATTTCGTTATGTCGCTATTGATACTTGCTTTTCTACATAATTTCCCCAGTTCATTATTGTGAATGACTCATCACATGTACTGACATTTACATTCACTCTCTAAACGAAACCCTATTGCTAAATAAGCTTTTTATTTGAAATCATATTCTCACTCTTCTTCCTAAACCTACCGACTATCTTTCTAATCCTACGGACTATCACTTTTTGACTGGATGTTCTCTTCTACATTCAATCATCCAAGGTACACGGTCCTATGCCATTGTATATTGATTTAACTGAGACAATTGTACAGAACGTAATTCAACACTATGTATCCCAATCAAGGGCCCAATGCCCTTCTGGGCTTCAAATCTTTCTTAGATTTCCGTTTTCATACATATATTTCACTTATATATTCTTATAAATATCGCAGGTACCCAATCCCTTTATTCATCCTGCAGAATGATTCCTAACCCAAATCGAACATATAATTAACCCTAACCATACACTAACTTTACCGAAGAGCAGGGACAGAGTTGGTATTAAAATACAGGAATGTAGGGTATCTTCACCTGCTGAGAACCTCAAATGTTCATTTAGAAATGATCCCTGGTGAAGATGAAGGCAGCTATGAAAGACCTCAGAAAGCAAAAGTCATCTTCCATGGTAATCATCCTGGTCGGGTTGAAGGGTTGTGTCTGAATCATTCTCTCTCTTCTTAATGTATACAAGATGGACCAAACCAGTTCTGTGTGGAGAGCTGTTCCGGGGTGCTTATGATTGATATGACATTCTAACTTGTGAAAGTGTTACAGGAAAACTGGGGCAGCCTCCACCTCATGGGACTTTTGGAAGCAACTGTTACGGCAAAGTGGTTGTCAAGGCAGTGACATAATTCAGATCCTGAAGAAAGTGACCTCACCTCACTTCCTTGGTGATAAAACTCTCTGAACTTGGGATCCAGGAAGCCAGGCACTCAGAGACAGTCCCTGTCCCAGTCCCAGTGGTCTCACATGTTTGGATTTACCAAGGACAGAGTCAGTCTTTCTTGGAACCTACAGATGTGAGGATGACGAAATGCCAGGAAACCTTTGAAGAGGGGCTTTTCCTGAGAAAGCAGGTAGTGTCTCACCACTGGCTCTTGACAACTTCACAGAGTTGGCCATGCAGACCAGAACTGAGACAGGAGAGGTCATTTTGGGGAAACATAGTATGGCCCACCAGTCAGAGGACACTCCGGAGAGTCACAGACCTACTTGGGGGAAGGAGGTGCCTTTTTGGGTGTGGGTGTGATTTTGTGGTTTTGGCTCATGTTCTCAGAATAGGTAGGAAAGGCGGTTTGTTTGGTTTAGAGTGGACTATTTTTAGTAAGTCCTTTGACAATGCGAGTGTCTGTGTATCCCACTGTGTTCATGATTGTAGACATTAGAAGAGAGAATGGATCAATGGATGTTTCCTGTCTACTAGAAAGCTTGCCAGCATTCATTGTGCCCAATATATGAGTGGACTCAAGCTTGCCTTATAGATGGGCAACACCTACTAGCTTCATAATTTCCTGTTTTCTCCTTCAATTCTGGCAACACTCCAGAATAGTATCATGGTTTTGTGTCCAAGATATGTACCACCTCCAATATCTGTGACATGGCCATGTACTAGATAGTTGAAGGGAATGGCTAGCATCTCAGAAATCTCAGCTATCAGTTGACCAGGAAAGTCTCAGTGGAGAAACCCTGCTTTGGTCCTTTTGCTTACCTATTGTTCTGTTGCCCTGAATGTCAGGAAGATCTTTACCTCAAGCCACCACTTTGTGAAGCCTGAAGAAAACAGTTTTCAAATGCAAATAAATGGGCATCACCTGTGGATCCATGTTTAATTGCTTTGAAAAGGGATATGTCTGAAACAGTCTCTTGGCCCTGTGTGAGGCTGTGACTTAGATTCTCAGCACCTGATGGATCTAAAGATAGATCCCATGCATGCATCCAAAACCAAAATGGCAAAAAGATCAGATATTGTTGATTAACTCTCTTGCCTTCCTCTGGTAGGTTCCTGAAATCCATCAAGTGAGAACAGGGATCCTTTGGGTCAAATAAGTTCTTCAAAACCCAGCAGAGGCTAGCCCATAGATGCTTGTTTTTTCTCATGACTCCAATTCACTTAAAGAATCTAAACCTCAAAGTCAGTAGTCCTCAAGTTGGAGAAGCCAAACAGTATTAAAGGAAGGCCTATTTGATCACTCCTGGTTTACAGGAAGGGTGTCCACTCCACCCTGACTTTAGGCAAATGAGGGGCAGGAAGCTTATTTTGGAGACTGACGTGGGCTGCTCCCCTCATGGAAACCTCCAGCCACAGGTTATGATGAGTGTCTATATGGAAGAAGATTTGGGCCATGTGGGAGTGTTTGGTTTTAATTGTGGACATTTGAATGGTGGTTGGAAGAGATGACTGGGTCCACCTGGGCTTGCACTCTGGTGTGATTCCCCTTAGAGACTGAGTTCTGGTACTGATCTCAGAGAAGTATTGCCATGAATTGTGTTGGGATTTTAGATGGCCATGCATAAGAGTTGCCCTTGGAAAGTGACATCTAGGCCCAAGTTGACTTTCCAAAGATCACAGGAAATCTCATCCAGGATATCACATGATTTTATTCGTAAAGACTTGGCAGCCATTTTTGAGAGTCAAAACACACATGGACCTCACATTGTAGACCTAAATGGGCCTGGATTAATCTGACATTTTGGCCACTCTTTGGGAAGCCTTGCCTGTGAGAATTCTCCAGAGTTTTCATTGAAATGAGCTTAGTCACCATTTAATGGTTCCTGAATAAATTGAAACCCACAGTGCCTCCAACTTCTTTCTTGAAAATTGGCTAGATAAATACCATAAAAATTTTTGAAATTCCCATGACCGGGTGGCAGGAGAACATTTGGATGTCCTGTTGCTGATCATGAGTATGTAAGACAGTGCCCTGATTGACTTGGTTTTATGAAATTGGTGTAGAACAGAGATGCCAGTAAGTTGGATCCTGCTGAGTAGTTGTCTTAGAGCAGTGGTTGGCAGGTGGGTGATAAAACATCTGTGGTGGGCCATGTGGATCTGCCATTGGCTTGCAAATTGATTGTGACTGACATTTTGTAGCCAGTAGACTCTTATATGTAAAAGCATATTGTTATATGGAGAGGTTTCAGGGCAATGTTCAAAATCAGGTTGCTATGGTCAATGGGGCAAGCAATGTGGGATAGAAGCCTGGTTGGTGCATTCTCCTGTAGAACCCGACCCACCACAATTGACAGAACTCACTTCAGCACTGTGTCCCTGTTGAACTCTTTGTAATTCATGAAGCAAATTCCAAACTCCCAGTGCAGCAGCTAGAAACACCATGAATAGTGGAGGATGTACAAATGGATTTACAGTGCACACGGGGAGACACTTAGACCCCAGTGGCCACAAGTTACATACAAATAGAAAATTCAGCACTACTGCCTCATGTTCATTGGAAAATAAGAAACAATGTCATCCATGTCACATAGATGAAGACCCAGCTTTGATGGTGTCACTCCAAATGAAGCTAATGCTCCTGACAACAGCATATATTTCATTGCCAAACCTTAGAGGCAGTTTCTCCAGATGTCAGGCTGGCAGAACTTCATGTTTGTGGAGTGTTTACCCTGTCCCTTACTTTTGGAACCTCTTCTACCACCTCCAAATTTGTGAACTCCTGAGCATTTTCCATTCCACATATGTATTCACAGATTTTCTAACTCCTCTCCTCTAATTGTGTCTTATGTGGGGCGAAGGTAATGTCAAGGCATTGTTCTGAATGAGAGTGGGAAGTTTTTTGTGTAGCACATATTTGCATACACATTGGATACATTTTCAAATTTTCCATTCGAAATACTGAATCCCTGACACTAACACATACCCTAATAGACTTTGACTTTTAATGCTAATATTATGGAGAAAAATAACCCAAACAGAATAGAAATACAAGAGGTTCACAGGAGGCATGGTGTATAGTTGGACTTGCCTTTCGTATGATAAATGGTAGGTGTTATAAATCAAGCAAATTTTAATTGAAATAGTTCTCCATGTGTTTTAAAAGTTAACAAATATGTGAATAACTGTCTCCCTTTCTCTGTAGCCTATTCATCACATGTATTTTTATATGCACATATCGAATTCTACCTGGTATCACTCGTACATTTTGTGAGGTGGCTGGCTTGGCAGATACAAATTGTGAGAAGAGATCACTCCTACTTAATGCTGTTGGAACTGAAAATTCAACATACGGGTGAGCTTCTTAGTTGAACGACATAAATCCATGTTGATTAAAATGAATATTTTTGGATCTGTGGATGATATATATTTCATGGTGAATTTCGATTGGCATACATAATGCTACTTTTTAATGTCTCTGTGTGTATGTATATATATATATATATATATATATATATATATATATATATATATATATATATACATATATTTTTTTTTTCACTCTGCAGATTTTTCAAAATATGAAGTATATTTTTCTTATTATACACTCCCTAAATTCATTCATATTCATGTATGTGGATTTATAATCAACTTTTCAAAAGATTATTCTCAGAAATATTCATCCACTTGAAATACTTATTTGTTTCCTAGTACTGAAAACTAACTTCAGGGGATCATATGATGGCTGCGAAGGGAGTGCATCACGCCCATTTACTGCGTCACTGTGAGGGAGAATGACGAGTTAGAATGGCTAAAACCTATCTTGTTAGGAATTTCCAGCAAAATTGTGGTTCTCCAAAACCAAGTGTACATATTTCCATCTCAGGAGGATCAGCTACGGGGGCTCAAACGCGAGTGATTTGTCCTCACAGAAGGTCATGCGACTTATTCAGGAAATCGCTCCGTGGCTAGAGTCTGTGGCGCGTGCTGGGAAACGACGAGATAGCAAGGCAAATATACAGCGGTGCAGGTACTGTGGGCTCCTGCCAGGTATGCAATCACTGTGCTCAGTGCTGAATTCTGGGTTTGAGACGGGAAATCATGCAGTACAACTCGTTTCTCCACACCCGTCAGACCACAGAGGAACCCAGCGGCCACCATCATGGAGAGGTGACTTCATCATCCCTGTTTTCGACTGATCGCAGCTTATTCAGCTATAGAACAGGTAATTTCAGGATGCCATTCACCTTTGTGTTGGAGACAAATTACTCAGGCTCAGTGCTAAAGAACCCGCAGAAACTGCGTCTTGGAGCCTGCTTCTATTAGAACATACAGCGAGCCCAGAGCGGCCGAATTCCGCCTCCAGGAACTGATCTGGCCCTGGGCTAAAGAACTGGCGGAAACTGCTTCTCGGTCCGGGTCTTGCTGAATATCAGTAAATATCAACCGAGCCTTCATAGGCAGTGGCAACAGGATTGAGACGGGGCTTGTGAATGTCGGTCAGGACTCACCGATTGCTTTAGTCACCCAGCAAAGGGAACGAAATGCTGCCTTTTGCATGGGATACCAACATGGCAGAGATCTGATGTCATCAGAAAGCAGCAGAGGAGATAACCTCATTGATACCAGCGGTGACAGAAACAGTTGGTCTCCTGGTAATGAAAGTGAGTCACAAACACCCGGGTCTCTCTCACTTTGTCATCAAGCCAGAGGGGCAGAGCAGAGCCGCCGCCCACGCCCGGAACAGGCCCAGCGACACACCTGCATGGTAGTCACGACACCCCAATTTTAATAGAGGCATAGCAGAGCCGCCGCCCTTGCCCAGAACAGGCCCAGCGACCCGCAGGCGTGGTAGTCACATCAACCGAATTGGAGTAGTTGCAGAGCAGAGCCTTCTCCCGCACCTAGTACAATCCCAGTGGCCCACCGGCATGGTAGTCAGGTCACCCCAATATTAGTAGGGGAAGAGCAGAGCCTTCGCCCGCACCCAGAACAGGCCCAGCAACCTGCTGGCATGGTAGTCACGACCCCCCAATTGGAGTAGGGGCAGAGCAGAGCCATCACCCGCGCCCGCAAGGTAGGCACACCTGCACCTGACTGGCAGAAGAGGCCCATCGCCGTGCCGGCACGGCAGACACTTCACCCCATTTGGAATAGGAGCAGAGCAGATCCATTGCCCGTGCCCGCAAGGCAGGCAGACCTGCGACAAACTGGCGGAACAGGCCCAGCAACACACCTGCATGGTAGTCACGTCACCCCAATTGGAATAGGGGCAGAGCAGAGCCGCCGCCAGCACCTACAAGGTAGGCAGACCTGCGACCGATCGGCAGAACACCCCAGGGGTCCACGGGTAATAGCTGCAGCAGATGGAATGTCAGATAAAGAACTCAGGATATACATGCTTCAGATGATCTGGAGTCTCAAGGAAGACATTAGACAGCAAAATCAGACAATGAAAGATCACTTCGACAATGAATTACATAAACAAATCCAAGAAGCAAAAGATCAGCTATACAGAGAGATAGAGGTTGTAAAAAATAACAAACAGAAATCCTAGAAATGCAGAAAGCAATAAACCAACTAAAAAACTCAATTGAGAAGACTACCAGCAGAGTAGAACACTTAGAAGATAGAACATCAGACAATGAAGACAAAGTATTCCAACTTGAAAAGAACATAGACAGCTCAGAAAGACTGTTAAGAAACCATGAACAGAATATCCAAGAAATACGGGATAACATAAAGAGACCAAACAAAAGAGTCATTGGAATACAGGAAGGTATAGAGGTTAAAACCAAAGCAATGAGGAATGTATTCAATGAAATAATACGAGAAAACTTCCCAGACTTGAAGAATCAGACTGACTCCAAAGTCCTAGAAGCCTACAGGATGCCAAATGTGCAAATTCATAAGAGATCCACACCTAGACACATTATAATGAAGATGCCCAACGTACACAATAAGGAGAGAATTTTAAATGCTACAAGAGAAAAAAAGCAGATTACATTTAGGGGTAAAACAATCAGGATAACAGCTGATCTTTCAACACAGACTCTGAAAGCTAGAAAATCCTTGAATAACATTTTTCAAACACTGAAAGAAAATGGATTCCAACCAAGAATTGTGTATCCAGTGAAATTAAGCTTCAGGATGGAAGATAAAATTATAACCTTCCATGATAAAAAAAAGTTAAAATAATTTGTAGCTAGAAAACTATCTCTTCAAAACATCCTCGGAAAATATTACAGGAAGAAGAAAGGGAAATAACAATAAAAACCAACAGTGGGATGTAGTACAGTAAAAGTGGGAAATAATCAAAGAAGAAAACAATCCATGTTTAATAACATATAAAAACAAATAGGGCTAGAAGAACAACCATTATCTCAATAATAACTGTAAATGTTAATGCCTTAAACTCACCAATTAAGAGACAGAGGCTAGTAGAATGGATCACAAAACAAGACCCAATAATATGCTGCCTACAGGAGACGCATTTGATAGGAAAAGACATACATAGACTGAAGGAGAAAGGTTGGGAAAAATCATATCACTTATATGGATTTCGGAAACAAGTAGGAGTGTCCATACTCATATCAAATAAAATAGATTTCAAGCCAAAGTTAATCAAAAGGGATAAAGAGGGACACTATATACTGCTCAAGAGAACCATACAGCAACAAGACATAACCATTATAAATATATATATGCCCCAAAACAATGGTGCAGCTATGTCCATCAAACAAACTTTTCTCAAGATCAAGAGTCTAATAGACCACCATACAATAATCATGGGAGACTTCAACACACCTCTCTCACCACTGGACAGGTCTTCCAAACAAAAGTTGAAATAGAAAACTATAGAACTCAATAATACAATTAATAACCTAGACTTAATTGACATATATAGAATATACTCCACAACATCAAGCAGTTACATTTTTCCTCAGCAGCACATGGATCCTTCTCAAAAATAGATCATATATTATGTCACAGGGCAATTCTTAGACAATATAAAGCAGTAGAGATAATACCATGCATCTTATCTGATCATAATGGAATATAAACTAAAAATCAATGATAAAAGAAGGAAGGAAAAATCATGCATCACTTGTAGAATGAACAACAGGTTACTGAATGAACAATGGGTTATAGAAGACATAAAGGAGGAAATTAAAAAATTCTTAGAGATAAATGAAAACACAGGCACAACATATCAGAATCGATGGGACACATTGAAATCCGTTCTAAGAGGAAAATTCATTGCTTGGATTTCATTCCTTAAAAAAAGAAAAAAACAACAGCAAATAAATGATCTCATACTTCATCTCAGAATCCTAGAAAAAGAAGAGGAAAACAACAGCAAAATAAGTAGAAGGTAAGATTTAATTAAAATCAAAGCTGAAATTAATGAAATCGAAACAAAAGAAACAATTGAAAAAATTGAGGAAACTAAAAGTTGGTTCTTTGAAAAAATAAATAAAATCGACAGACCCTTAGCCATGCTAATGAAAGAAGAAGAGAGAAAACTCAAATTACTAGCATACGGGATGAAAAAGTCAATATCACATGTTAAGGTCTATAAACAAGTCAGCATGGCACCTGGTATTTTGCCAGAGAAATGTTAGGGTCTGTAAACAAGTCTGGATGGCGCCTGGCCAAATGCCATAGGGAGTGGTTTTTGAAGTAACAAAAGCAAGCCATTAAGTGTGGAGATTCCTTATTGGTTGACTGCTGTATCTATTTTATGCTAATTAGATAAGCTTTATAAAATGTATAAATATCGCTCGGATTCTACAATAAACGGCTTCCACTCCTACTGTATCAATCTACACAAGTTATTTGTCACCCCCTGGCAAGCACAGCAGATATTTCTGAAATACAGAAGATAATAAGAAATTAATTTGATTCGTTATACTCCAATATAATAGAAGATAGTGAAGGCATCGAAAAATTTCTTAAGTCATATGATCTGTCCAGATTGAGTCAGGAGGATATAGACAACCTAAACAGACCAATATCAATTGAGGAAATAGAAGAAACCATCCAAAGATTACCAACTAAGAAAAGATCAGGACAGTATGGGTATACAGCAGAGTTTTACAAACCCTTAAATATGAACTAATACCAATACTTATCAAGCTATTTCAGGAAATTGAAAAAGAGGGAGATCTTCCAAATTCATTCTACCAGGCCAATATCACCCTAATTTCTACACCAGACATAAACACTTCAAACAAAGAAAACTACAGACCAATATCCCTAAAGAACCTAAATGCAAAAATCCCTAATTAAATTCTGGTGAATCAGATACAAAAACATATTTAAAAAATTGTGCACCATCATCAAGTAGGATTCATCCGTGGAATGCAAGGCTTGTTCAATATACGAAAATCAATAAATGTTATTCACCACATCAATAGACTTAAAAATAAGAACCATATGATCATCTCGATAGATGCACAAAAAGCATTCGACAAAGTACAGCATCCCTTTATCTTCAAAACTCTAGAAAAACTAGGAATAACAGGAACATACCTCAATATTGTAAAAGCAATCTATGCTAAGCCTCAAGCTAGCATCATTCTGAATCTAGAAAAATTGAAGGCATTCCCTCTAAAATCTGGAACAAGAATGGGATGCCCTCTCTCACCACTTCTGTTCAATACAGTTCTCGAAACACTGGCCAGAGCAATTAGACAGACGGAAGAAATTAAAGGCATAAAAATAGGAAAAGAAGAACTTAAATTATTACTATTGCAGAAGACATGATTCTATACCTAGCAGACCCAAAAGGGTCTACAAAGAAATTAATAGAGCTAATAAATGAATTCAGCAAAGTGGCAGGATATAAAATCAACACACATAAATCAAAGGCATTCCTCTATATCAGCGACAAATCCTCTGAAATGGAAATGAGAACAACCACTCCATTCACAATATCCTAAAAAAAAAAAAAAAAAGATGGGAATCAACCTAACAAAAGAGGTGAAAGTCTTATACAATGAAAACTACAAAACCCTAAAGAGAGAAATATAAGAAAATCTTAGAAGAGGTAAAAATATATCCTGTTCATGGATAGGCAGAACTAACATCATCAAAATGGCGATATTACCAAAATTTCTCTATAGGTTTAATGCAATGCCAATCAAAATCCCAAAGGCATTTCTTGTAGAAATAAAGAAAGCAATCATGAAATACATATGGAAAAATAAAAGTCCCAGAATAGCAAAAACAATGCTAGGCAGGAAGTGTGAATCAGGCGGTAGAGCGATACCAGACTTCAAACTATACTACAGAGCAATAGTAACAACAATAGCATGGTACTGGTACCAATATAGGCTGGTGGACCAATGGTACAGAATAGAGGACACAGAAACCAATCCACAAAACTACAACTATCTTATATTTGATAAAGGGACTAAAAGCATGCAATGGAGGAAGGATAGCATCTTCAACAAATGGTGTTTGGAAAACTGGAAATCCATATGTAACAAATTGAAACTGAATCCCTTTCTCTTGCCATGCACAAAAGTTAACTCAAAATGGATCAATGAGCTTGATATCAAATCAGAGACACAGTGTCTGATAGAAGAAAAATTTGCTTACGATGTGCATACTGTGGGGTCGGGCTCCAAATTCCTCAATAGGACACCCATAGCACAAGAGTTAATAACTAGAATCAACAAATGGGACATAAACTAAAAAGTTTTTTCGCAGCAAAAGAAGCAATAAGAGAGGTAAATAGGGAGCCTACATCCTGGGAAGAAATCTTTACTCCTCACACTTCAGATAGAGCCCTAATATCCAGAGTATACAAAAAACTCAAAAAATTAGACAATAAGATAACAAATAACCCAATCAACAAATGGGCTGAGGACCTCAACAGACACTTATCAGATGAGGACTTACAATCAATCAACAAGTACATGAAAAAATGCTCACCATCTCCAGCAGTCAGAGAAATGCAAATCAAAACCACCCTAAGATACCATCTCACTCCAGTAAGATTGGCAGACATTATGAAGTCAAACAAGAACAAGTTCTGGCAAGGATGTGGGGAAAGAGGTACACTTGTACATTGCTGGTGGGACTGCAAATTGGTGCAGCCAATTTGGAAAGCAGTATGGAGATTTCTTGGAAAGCTGGGAATGGAACCACCATTTGACCCAGCTATTCCCCTACTCAGTCTATTCACTAAAGACCTAAAAAGAGCATGCTACAGGGACACTGCTACATCGATGTTCTTAGCAGAACAATTCACAACAGGAAGACTGTGAAACCAACTTAGATGCCCTTCAATGAAAGAATGGAGAAAATACTGTGGCATTTATACACAATGGAGTATTACTCTGCATTGAAAAATGAAAAAAAAATCATAGAATTTGGAGGGAAATGGATGGCATTAGAGCAGATTATGCTAAGTGAAGCTACCCAATCCTTAAAAAACAAATGCCAAATGTCATCTTTGATATACGGAGAGTAACTAAGAACAGAGGAGAGACAAAGAGCATGACAAGATGATTAACATTAAACCGGGATGAGAGGTGGAAAGGAAAGGGAGAGAGAAGGAAAATTGCATGGAATTGGAAGGAGACCCTCAGGGTTATATAAAATTACATACAAGAGAAAGTGAGGGGAAAGGGAAAAATAATACAAGGGGGACAAATTTATTACAGTAGAGGGGGTAGAGAGAGAAGAGGGGAGGGGCAGGGAGGGGAAGGGGGATAGTAGAGGATAGGAAAGGCAGCAGAATTCAATAGACACTAGTATGGCAATATGTGAATCATTAGATGTGTAAATGATGTGATTCTGTAATCTGTACATGGGGTAAAAATGGGAGTTCATAATGCACTTGAATCAAAGTGTGAAATATGATAGAACAACAACTATGTAATGTTTTGAACAATTATAAATAAAAATGAAAAAAATAAAACTAACTACGGTGAATAATGCATGAAATCCTAATATTTCTACAGTAATTGAACCAGTTTAACATCAATGCAAGTAGATTCCTATGGGACATGATGTGTACTTTGACCTTCATTTTTATTCAACACTGGTACATTACTATTTCATCAGTTTATGCACATCACAGGATATATATTTCATCCACAATTTAGCAAAGTTATAGGCATTTGTTTAACTTTCAATCAATTCCTGCTTTGAACACATGGATTCCTCCATATTTCTTGACTGGTCTTTTCATGAGACTTCCTTCCAAACACATTATTTTCGATTTCCATAAACACTTTTGAAACAAAACTCACACACACTTCATCATAAACAATAACCCTAAGATTACCATTATATGTGTAACTGGTTGGAGTGAATAATTGTATGTCAATATATGATTTCCTATATATTTTAAGATATCAATTCAATCCATTATTTAAAGTGAAAAAAGTTATATTATTTATTCACACTAAGGTCTATTCATGCATTATCTCTATATTCGTAGACACAGGGTACACCACTTGGTACCCACAGTACTAATTTATGTGTCCTCAAATATTGCTCCCAGAAATGGTGGAAGAAATACACATATCATATGATCTACATATATATTTGATCACAATAATTTTCTGGGCACAAAATGCAAAGGTCACACTTATGATTGTACCAAATCCTAAATGGAAAGTGAACATGGCTTACTAAAAACATCCATATCCAGGTTGCCTAATGCTTTCAAATGTCATTCCTATTGGTGACTACATATTTGTTTCTTCCTAAGATTATGTACTCAATCTCAACCCTGTTGAAAATGTCTAATCCTATCACTCACTATATAATTGCCTCATTTCATAATGTCTCTATTGATATTTTCCTTCCTACATATTTTCCCCAGTTAATCATTGTGACTGACTCTTCTCATGTGCTGACATTTACATTCACTCTATAACCGAAACCCTATTGCTACAGAAATTTTTGTCCAAATTTTATACTCACTCTTTTTTATAAACCTACCGACTATCTTCCTAATCCCACCGACTATCTCAATTTGAGTGGATGTTCTCTTCTAAAATCAAACATCCAAGGTATAAGGTGCTATGCCATTGATTATCAATTTATCTGAGACATCTGTGTAGAACGTAATTAAAAGCTAAGTATCCCAATCAAGGGCCTAATGCCCTTCTGGGCTTCAAATCTTACCAACATTTCTGTTTTCATACTTATATTTCACCTCTATAATCTTATAAATATCGCAGGTTCCCAATACTATTAATCATCCTGCAGGATGATTCGTAATCCAAATCGAACATGTTAATAACCCTAACCATACACTCTTCCCTCAATCTAACTTTACAGAAGAGCAGTGAGAGAGTTCATCTTACAATACAGGAATGTAGGGGATCTGCCTCCTGCTGAGAACCTCAAAGGTCCATGCAGATTTGATCCCTGGAGAAGATTAGGCAGCTATGAAGGACCTGAGAGAGCAAAAGTCATCTTCCATCGCAAACAACCTTTGCAGAATGAAGGGTTTTGTCTGAATAAGCCTCTCTTCTTAATGTAGAGAAGATGGACCATACCAGGCATGTGTGGAGAGCTGTTCCTGGGTGCCTATGGTTGATATACCATTCTAACATATGAAAGTGTCACAGGAAGTAAGGGCTGCCTCCATCTCATAGGACTATTGGAAGCTACTGTTAAAACAAAGTGGTTGCCAAGGCAGTGACCTCATTAAATTCCTGAAGGAAGTAATCTCACCTCACTTCCTTGGTGATGAAACTCTCTGAACTTGGGATCCGGAAAGCCAGGCACGCAGAGCCAGTCCCATTCCCAGTCCCAGTGGTCTCACTTGTTTGGATTTAACAAGGACAGAGTCAGTCTTCCTTGGTACCTACTGATGTGAGGATGGACAAATGTCAGGAAAGCTCTGAAGAGAGGCCTTTCCTGAGAAAGCAGGTAGTTGCTCACAGCTGGCTAGTGACAACTTCACAGATTGGGCCAATGAGACCATATCTGACACAGGACAGGCGATTTCATCAGAACATAGTATGGCCCACCTGTCAGAGGACACTCCTGATAGTCACAGACCGACTTGGGGGAAGGAGCTGCCTTTGTGTGTGTGGGTGTGGGTTTGAGGTTTTGTCTCATGTTCTGAGAATAGGTAGGAAAGGCGGTTTGTTTGTTTTGGAGTGAACTGTTTCTGGTAAGTCGTTTGACAAGGCCAGTGTCTCTTTGTCTGTGTATCCCACTGTGTCCGTGGTTTTAGACATTAGAAAAGAGAATGAATCATTGTACGTGTCCTGACTAGTAGAAAGCTTCCCAAGATTCATCTTGCCAAATTTATGAATGGACTGTGGCTTGACTTATGGGTGGGCAACTCCTACAATCTTGCTAAGGTCCTGTTTTCTTCCTGAATTCTGGCCAATTTCCAGAATAGTCTCATTGTTTTGTGTCCAAAATATGTACCATCTCCAAGCTCTGAGACTTGGCCATGTACTGGATTGCTGAAAGGAATGGGATCATCTAAGAAAACTCAGATATGAGTGTGACCAGAAAATTCTAATGGAGAAACCCTGCTTTGGGCCTTTTGCTTACCAATTGTTCTGTTGCCCTGAATGTCAGAAAGTCTTTGCCTCAGGCCACACCTTTGTAGAGTCAAAAGAAATAGTTTTCAAATAGAAATGAATGGGCATCACCTGTGGCTCTTTGCTTAATTGCTTTGGAAAGGGATGTGTCTGAATCAGCTTTTTGGCCCTGTGTGAGGCTGTGGCTTAGATTCTTAGCACCTGATGGATCTAAAGAAAGATCCCATGTGTGCATACAAAATCAAAATGGACAAAAGAGCATTCATTTTGGATGAAGTCTCTCGCATTCCTCTGTAAGGTTCCTGACCTTCATCAAGTGAGAATAGTGATCATTTGGTTTAAATGTGTTCCTCAAAACCCTGCAGAGGATAGCCCATAAGTGCTTGATTTTTCTCATGACTCCAAATCACATAAAGACTCTAAACCCCACAGTCAGTAGGCCTCAAATTGGAGAAGCAGTGCCATCTTAATGGCCGGCCAATTTGATCACTCCTGGTTCACTGGAAGGATGTCCAGGCCACCCTGATTTTAGGCAAATGATGGACAAGGGTTGATATTTTGGACACTGTCTTGGGCAGCACCCCTCATGGAAACCTCCAGCCAGAGGTTATGATGAGTGGGTATATAGAAAAGATGAGTGACATGTGGGAGTGTTTTGGATTTAATTGTGGATATTTGTGTGGCAGTTGGAAGACATAACTGGGTCTACCTGGGCTTGAACTTTGGTGTGATTCCCCTTAGAGACTGAGTTCAGAAACTGACCTCAGAAAAGTATTGCCATGTATTGTGTTGGGATTAAAGAGGCCATGTATGAGAGTCACCCTGGGAAACTGAGATCTAGCCCCAGAGTGGCTTTGCACAGAGCACTGGGAATCTCAGCCAAGGTATCACATGATTTCATTCGAAAGACTTGGCAGCCATATTTGAGAGTCAAAACACACATGGAACTCACATTGTAGACCTCAATGGGCCTGGCTTAATGTGACCTTTTGTTCACTCTTTGAGAAGCCTTGCCTGTGAGGGTTCTTCAGAGCTTTCATTGAAATAATCTTCCTCACCATTTAATGGTTCCTGAAAAAATTGAAACCCACAGTGCTTCCAACTTCATCCTTGTAAAATGTCTAGATAAATACCATGAAATTTTTGAAATTCCCATGACTAGGTTGCACTAGAGAACCTTTGGATGTCCTGCTGCTGATCATGGATGTACCTGACAGTGCCTTGCTTGACTGGGTTTTATGAAAATGGTGTACAACAGAGGTCCCAGTAAGTTTCAGGCTCCTAAGAAGTGGGCCTAGAGTTGTGGTGGGCAGGAGTGTGATAAAACTTCTGTGTTGGAGCAATTTGGATCTTCCATTGGCTTAAAAATGGCTTGTGGCTTACATGGTGCAGCCAGCAGACCCTTATAAGTAAAGGCATCTTGTTATATGGAGAGGATTCAGGGCAATGTTCAGAATCAGGTTGCTATGGACAAGGATGCAATGGGGCAAGCTTTGAGGGATAGAAGATTGGTTGGTGCATTTTCCTGCAGACCCTGACCCACCACACGTGACAGAACTCCCTCCAGCACTGTGTCCCAGTTGAACTCCTTCTATTTTATGAAGCAAATACCAAACTACCAGTGCAGCAGCAAAAACCCCACAAAAAGTATAGGAGGGCCAAATGGCTTCACAGTTCAACGGGGAGACACTTAGACCCCAGAGGCCACAGTTTACCTAAAAAGAAAAATATCAGCACTTTTGCCTCATGTTCATTGAAACATCAGAAACAATGTCCTCCAGGTCTCATAGATGCAGACCCAGCTTTGATGGTCTCACTACAAAGGAAGCCAAATCTCCTGACAACAACATATATTTAAGTGCCCTATCTCAAGGCAGTTTCTCAAAAAGTTTTTAGGCCAGCAGAGCTCCATGTTTGTGGAGTGTTTACCCTGTCCCTTGCTTTTGGAAACTCCTCTAACACCTCCAAGGTTGTGAACTCCTGAGCATTTTCCATTCCAGATATGTGTTCACTGATTTTCTAACTCTTCTCCTCTAATTGTGTCTTACTTGGGGTGAAGGTAATGTCAAGGCATTGTTCTGGATGAGAGTGGGAGGATATTTGTGCAGCATATATATGCATACAAATTGGATTCATTTTCCAATTTTCATTTTGAAATATTGAATCCCTGACACTAACCCATACCTACTAGACTCAAACAACTCATCCTAATATGATAGAGAAAAATAACCCAAACCTATAGAAATACAAGCAGTTCATTGGAGGCATGTTGTATAGTTGGACTTGCCTTTTGCATTATATAAGGTAAAAGTTATAAATTTAGTCAATTTTTAATCGAAGAAGTTCTCCATAAGTTTTTAAACTTAAAAAATACGAGAATTCTTGTTTCCCTTTCTCTTTAGCCTATTCACACTTGTATATTTATATGCATATATAGAATCCTACCAGGTATCACACGTACATTTTGAGGTGGCTGACTTGGCATATACAAAGTGTGAGAAGAGTTCACACCTCCTAAACGCTGTTGGAACTGAAAATTCAACCTATAGGGGAGCTTCCTAGTAGAAGAACATTATACATAAATTCATGTTCAGTAAAATAAATATTTTTGCATCTGTGGGTGATATATATTTACTGATGAATTTCTATTGCCATTTATATTGCTTCTTTTAAATGTCTGTCAGTGTTTTGTGTGTTTGTGTGTGTGTGTGTGTGTGTGCAATATATCTGTACACTCTGCAGATTTTTCAAAATATGAAATATATGTGTCTAATGTAAACTCTCTAAATTCATTCATGTTCATGTATGTGGATTTATAATCAACTTTTCACAAGATTATAATCAGAAATATTCATCCACCTGAAATACATATTTATTTCCTAGTACTGAAAACTAACTTCAGTGAATGGTGCATACAAATCCTAATTATTCTACAGTAACTGACCCAGTCTAACATCAATGCAAGTAGATTCCTATGGGACATGATATGTAATTTGACGTTCATATGTACTCAACACTGGTACATTATTATTTCTTCAGTTTTTGCACATTTTAAGTTATACACTTCATCCACAAGTTCACAAATTTATAGGCATTTGTTTCAACTTTAATCACTTCTTGCTTCAGAACACATGTATTGTCAGGGTTTCTTGACTGGTCTTTTCATGAGACTCCTTTCCAAACACATTATTTTGAATTTCCATAATCATTTTGAAGCAAAACTCACACACTCTTCATGATAAACCAAAACACTAATATTTCCATTAGATATATAACTGGTTGGAATGAATGATTGTATATCAATATACGATTTCCTTTAATTTTTCAGATATCAGTTCAATTCATTATTTAAAGTTCAATAAAGTTATATTATTTATTCACGGTATGGTCTATTCATGCTTTTTCTCTATTTTCATAGTAACAGGGTACACCTCTTTGTAACCACTATTCTAATTTTACATCTTCAATATATTGCTCCCAGAAATGGTGAAAGAAATACTCATGTCACCTCATTATCACAGTAATATTCTGGACAAAAAATGGAAAGGTCACACTTATGATTGTACCAAAGCCTAAATGGAAAATGAACATGGATTTCTAAAAACATCCAAGTCCAGGTTGCCTAATGCTGTCAAATGTTAATCCTATTGGTGACTACATATTTGTTTTTTCCTAATTTATATTTTCAAACTCAACCCTGTTGAAAATGTCTACTTCTATCACTCACTTTATGCATTGCCTGATTTCGTAATGTTTCTATTGATATCTGCTTTTCTACATATTTTCCCCAGTTCAACATAGTGACTGACTCTTCATATGTGCTGACATTTACATTCACTCTATAACCGAAAGTCTATTGCTAAAGAACTTTTGGTCCAAATCCTATACTCACTCTTCTTCCTAAACCTACGACTATCTTCCTAATCCTACTGAATATCTCCTTGACTGGATGTTCTCTTCTAAATTCAATCATCCAATGTACAAGGTCCTATACCATTGTATATCGAATTATCTGAGACATCTTTGCAGAACATAATTCAAAGCTAAGTATCCCAATCAAAGGCAAAACCCTTCTGGGCTCCAAATCATACGTAGATTTCTGTTTTCATACTTATATTTCACCTCTATATTCTTGTAAATATTGCAGGTTCCAAATACCATTATTCATCGCACAGAATCATTCGTCACCAAATCAAACCTGTTTTTAACCCCAAGTATACACTGTTTCCTCAATCATTTTACAGAAGTGCAGGGACAGAGTGGTTCTGACAATACAGGAAAGTTGGGGACCTTCCACCTGATGAGAACCTCAAATGTCCATGCACAAATGATACCTGGAGAAGTTGTAGGCAGGTATGAAGCACCTGAGAGAGCAAAAGTCATCTTTTATGGCAAACAACCTGGTCAGGATGAAGGGATGTGTCTGAATCTGCCTCTCTCTTCTTATTGTAGACAAGGTGGACCAATCCAGACCTGAGTGGAGAGCTGTTCCCGGGTGCCAATGGTTGATATACATTCTACCTTATGAAAGTGTCACAGGAAGTAGGGGCAACCTCCATCTTATGTTACCCTTGGAAGCAACTGTTAGGACAAAGTGGTTGCCAAGGCAGTGACCTCATTCAGTTCCAAAGACTGTGACATACCTCATTTCCTTGGTGATGAACTCTGAACTTGGTATCCAAGAAGCCAGGCACCCAGAGGCAGTCCCAGTCCCAGGCCCAGTGGGCTTCACTTGTTTGGATTTACCAAGGACAGAGTCAGTTTTCTTGGTACCTAATGATGTGAGGATGGCCAAATGCCAGGAGAGCTCTGAAGATGGACCTTTCCTGAGAAAAACAGGGTAGTGGCTAACCACTTTTCCTGACATCTTCACAGAGTTGGTGAAGGAAACAAGATCTGAGAGAAGACAGGCGATTTCGGGGGAACATAGTATGGCCCACCAGTCAGAGGACACTCCAGATAGTCACAGACCTACTTGGGGGAAGGAGGTGCCTTTGTGGGAGTGGGTTTGGGTTTGTTGTTTTGTCTCAGGTTCTGAGAATAGATAGAAATGGCGGTTTGTTTGGTTTGGAGCGGACAGTTTCTAGTACGTCATTTGACAAGGCGAGTGTTTCTGTTTATGTGTATCACACTGTGTCCATTGTTGTAGACATTAGAAAAGAGAATGCATTAATGGATGTGTCCTTCTAGTATAAATCTTCCCATAATTCATCCTGCCCAACATATGAATGGACTGCAGCTTGTCTTATCAATGTGCAACACCTGGTATCTTTCTAAGTTGTTGTTTTCTTCCTGAATTCTGGCCACTCTCCAGAATAGGCTCAGGGATTTGTGTCCAAAATATGTACCACCTCCAAGCTCTGTGACATGGGGATGTACTGGATAGCTGAAGAGAATGGCGAGCATCTCAGAAAACTCAGATTTCAGTGTGACCATGAAAGTCTCAGTGCAGAAACCCTGCTTTGGGCCTTTTGCTTACTTATTGTTGTGTTGCACTGAATGTCAGGAAGGTCTTTGCCTCAGGCCACCCCTTTGTGAAGCCTGAAGAAAACAGTTTTCAAATGTAAATGAATGGGCCTCACCTGTGGTTCTTTGCTTAATTGCTTTGGAAAGGGATGTGTCTTTATCAGCCTCTTGGACCTGTGTGTGGCTGTGACTTAGATTCTCAGCACCTGATGGATCTTAAGAATGATCCCATGTTAGCTTCCAAAACCAAAATGGCAAAAAAATATCATTCATTGTGGATGAGGTCTCTTGCCTTCCTCTGTTAGGTTCTTGCACTCTAACAAATGAGAATAGGTATTCTTTGGATCAAATGAGTTCTTAAAGCCCTGCAGAGGTGCTTGTGTTTTCGCATGACTCTAAATCACCTAAAGAATCCATACCTAAAATCAGTAGGCCTCAAATTGGAGAAACACAGAAGTATTAACGGCAGGCTTATTTGTTCACTCCTGGTTCACAGCAACGGTGTCCAGGCTAACCTGACTTTAGGCAAATGAGGGGCAAACGAGCTGATTTTGGACACTGTCTTGGGCTGTGTCCCTCATGGAAACCTCCAGCCAGAGGTTAAGATGATTGACTATATGGAATAAGGTGAGGGCCATGTGGGAGTGTTTTGGTTTTATTGTTGGTCATTTGTGTGGCATTGGAAAAAATGACTGGGTCCACGTAAGCTTGAACTCTGGTGTGATTCCCCTTAGACACTGGGTTTTGGAACTGAACTCAGAGAAGCATTGCCATGAATTTTGTTGGGATTTTAAGAGTCCATGCATGAAAGTCGCTCTTGGAAACTGAGACCTAGGCCCCGGGTAGATTTCCACTGAGGCCTGGGAATCTCAGCAAGGATATCACATGATTTTATTCGTAAAGAAATGGCAGCCATATTTGAGAGTCAAAACACACATGGACCTCACATTATAGAGCTCAATGGGCCTCGCCTAATGTGACCTTTTGTCCACTCTTTGGGAAGCCTTGCCTGTGAGAGTTCTCCAGAGATTTTATTGAAATGAGCTTCCTCACCATTTAATCTTTGCTGAATGAATTGAAACCTACAGTGCCTCCAACTTCATGCTTGAAAAATGGCTAGATAAATACCATGAAATTTTTGAAATACCTATGACCAGGTGGCACTGGAGAAACATTGGATGTCCTTTTGCTGATCATGATTATACCAGACAGTGCCTTGATTTACTGAGTTTCATGAAAATGGTGTAGAACAGAGATGCCAGTAGTTTGTATCCTGCTGAGTAGTGGGTCTAGAGCAGTGGTGGGGAGGTGTTTGATAAAACATTCGTGGAAGGGCCTTGTGGATCTACCATTGGATTCCAAATGGCTTGTAACTGACATGGTGCAGCCAGCAGACCCTTATATGTAAAGGCATCTTGTTATATGGAGAGTTTTCAGAGGAAAATTAAGAATCAGGTTGATATGGAAAAGGGGGCAATGGGGAAAGCTGTGAGAGATAGAAGCCTAGTTGGTGCATTCTCTTGCAGACCCTGACCCACCACACGTGACAGAACTCCCTCCAGCACTGTGTCCCAGTTTAGCTGCTAGTATTTCGTGAAACAAATACCAAACTCACAGTGCAGCAGCAAGAACTCCACAAAAAATGGAGGAGGACCAAATGGCTTCACAGTCCACACGGGGAGACACTTAGTCCCCAGTGGCCTCAGTTTACCTACAATGAGAGGATTCAGCACTGCTTCATCTTGTTCATTGGAAAATAAGAAACCATGTCCTCCAGGTCACATAGATGTAGACCCAGCTTTGATGGTCTCACTACAAAGGAAGCCAAATCTCCTGAAAACAACATATATAATCAAGTGTGGAAGCTCAGAGGCAGTTTCTCAAAAAGTTTTTAGGCCAGCAGAGCTCCATGTTTGTGGAGTGTTTACCCTGTCCCTTACTTTTTGAAACTCCTCTACCACCTCCAGAATGTGAACTCCTTAGCATTTTCCATTCCAGATATGTATTCACTGATTTTGTAACTCTTCTCCTCTAGTTGTGTCTTACTTGTGGTGAAGGTAATGTCAAGGCATTGTTCTGGATGAGAGCGGGAGGATATTTGTGCAGCGTATATTTACATACACATTGGATTCATTTTCCAATTTTTCATTCGAAGTACTGAATCCCTGACACTAACCCATACCTAGTAGACTCAGACTATTCATCCTAATATAATCGGGAAAATTAACCCAACACAATAGAAATACAAGCACTTCAGAGGAGACATGTTCTATAGTTGGACTTGACATTTGCCTTATATAAGGTTGGAGTTATAAATCTAGTCAAATTTTAATTGAAATATTGTCCATGTGTTTTTAAACTTAACAAATATGTGAATTCTTGTTTCCCTTTTCTGTAGCCTATTCACACATGTATATTTATATGCATATATAGAATCCTACCAGGTATCACACGTACATTTTTGTGAGGTGGCTGTCTTGGCAGATACAAATTGTGAGAAGAGTTCACTCCTCCTAAATGCTTTTGGAAATGAAAATTCAACCTATAGGAGAGCGTCCTATTAGAAAAACATTATATATAAACTCATGTTCAGTAAAATAAATATTTTTTGCATTTGTGGATGATATATATTTACTGATGAATTTCGATTGGAATTTATATTGGTACTTTTTAATGTCTGTGAGTGTTGTGTGTGTGTGTGTGTGTGTGTGTGTGTGTGTATATATATATATATATATATATATATATATAGATAGATAGATAGATATAGATATATAGATATAAATATAGATATACTCTCCAAATTTTTCAAAGTATGAAATATATGTGTCTTATTTTGCACTTCCTAAATTTTTCATATTCATGATTGTGGATTTATAATTATCTTTTCACAAGATTATTCTCAGAAACATTCATATACCCTACGAGACTCTTACCACTAATACTAATATAATGTAGAAAAAGAACCCAAACAGAATAGATACAAGCATTTCAGAAGAGACATGGTGTATAGTTGGACTTGCCTTTTGCATAATATAAGGTAGGAGTTATTAATCTATTCAATTTATTGAAATAATTTTCCATGTGTTATTTTTTTTGACACAACACAAAATTTAATCTTTGAAAAATAAATAAAATTGACACTTCCTTAACCAAGCTAATGAAGAAAAAAAAACCTCAAATTACTAAAATTAAGGATCATAAAGGAACTTTTACAGAGTACACAACTAAAATACAGAGAATAATTGAAAACTAATTTGAAAATTTATAGTCTAATAAATTAAAATACCATGATGACATCAATAAAATTTTAGAGATATACCCAAACTTAATTAGTAGGACGTGAACAATTTAAACAAATCAATTTCAAGCAATGAAATAGAAGTTGCTGTCAACAGCCTACCAATCAAGCAAAGCCCAGGAACAGACAGATTCTCAGCCATGTTCTACAAGACCTTCAAAGAAGCATTCATCACAATACTCCTCAAATTATTCCATAAAATAGAAAAGGATGGAACTCCTCCAAACTCATTCCATGAGGCTATTATCACTCACATACCAAAATCAGACAAAGACACATCAAGGAAAGAAATCTTCAGAGCAATATTCCTGACAAAGATATATACAAAAATTCTCAATAAATTCTTTTTTTAAGCCAAAGTTAATCAAAAGGGATAAAGAGGGACACTACACACTATTCCATGTGTTTTTAAAGTTAAGAAATATATGAATTCCTGTCTCCCTTTCTCTGTAGCCTATTAAGCACATGTATTTTTATATGCACAAATAGAATCCTACCTGGTTTCACACGTACATTCTTGTAAGGTGGCTGACTTGGCAGATACTATTTGTGAGAAGAGATCACTCCTCCTAAACGCTGTTGGTACAGAAAATTCAACCCATGGGTGAGATTCCTAGATGAAAAACATTATACATACATCCATGTTCAGTAAAATGAATATTTTGGGATATGCGGATGAGTTATTTTTCATGATGAATTTCGATTGACATATATATTGTGACATTATAATGTGTGTGTGTTTGTCTCTCTCTCTCTCTCTCTCTCTCTATATATATATATATATATATATATATATATATATATATAGTCTCCAGATTTTCCAAAATATGAAATATATGTCTTCTTATACACCACCTGAATTCATTCATATTCATATATGTGGATTTATAATCAACTTTTAACAAGTTTATTCTCAGAAATATACATCCACTGAAATACATATTTGTTTCCTAGTACTGAAAACTAAATTCAGGGAAGGGTTCTTACAAATCCTAATATTTCTAGACTAACTGACCAAGTTTAACATCAATGCAAATACATTCCTATTGGATATGATGTGTTTTTTAAAGTTCATTTTTATTCAAACTTGGTACGTTATTATTTATTCAGTTTATGGACATCATAAAATATATCCTTTCATTCACAAGTTCACAAATTTATAAATATTTGGTTTACTTTCAATCACTTCCTCCTTCGGAACACATATATTCCTCTATGTTTCTTGACTGGTCTTTTCACTAGACTTCTTTCTAAACACATTATTTTCGATTCCATTATCATTTTTGAAGCAAAACTCACACATTATTCATGATAAACGGTAACCCTAATAATAAAATTAGATATATAACTTGTTGGAATGAATGTACATATATCAATATATGATTTCATCTATATTTTCAGATATTAAAACAATCCATTATGTAAATTTGGAACCAGTCACATAATTTTTTCACAGTATGGTCTATTAATGCATCATCTCTATATTCATCAACACAGGGTAAACCTCTTAGTATCCCCAGTACTAATTTATATGTTTTCAAAATATTGCTCCCAGAAAAGGTGGAAGAAATACTCAGGTCACCTGATCTACATATACATATTAT
Organism: Callospermophilus lateralis; assembly: GCF_048772815.1. NCBI lineage: Eukaryota > Metazoa > Chordata > Mammalia > Rodentia > Sciuridae > Callospermophilus > Callospermophilus lateralis. The sequence goes on along the minus strand of NW_027517495.1, from coordinate 474,172 downwards.
CACAGTAATATTCTGGACACAAAATGCAAAGGTCACCATTATGATTGCAATAAAGCCTCAATGGAATGTGAACATGGATTACTAAAAACATCCATGTCCAGTTTGCCTAATGCTCTCAAATGTCAATCCAATTGGTGACTACATTTTTGTTTCTTTTTAAGATTATGTATTCAACCTCAACCTTGTTGAAAATGTCAAATCTTATCACTCACGTTATACTTTGCCTGATTTCCTAATGTCTCTATTGATGTCTGCCTTCCTACATATTTTTCCCAGTTCATCATTGTGCCCAACTTTTCACATATGGTGCCATTTATATTCACTCTCTAACCGAAACCTATTGCTAAAGAACTTTTGGTCCAAATCCTAGACTCACTCTTCCTCCTAAACCTACTGACTATCTTTCTAATCCTACACACTATCCCTTTTTCACTGGATGTTCTCTTCTACATTCAATCATCTGAGGTACAGGGTCTTATGCCATTGTATATCGATTTGCATCGACCTCGGTGCAAAACATTACTCAAGCTAAGGATCCCAATCAAGAGCCCAAATCCTTCTGGGCTTCAAATATTACCTAGATTTCTGTTTTCATACTTATATTTTACCTCTATATTCTTATAAATATTGCTGGTTCCCAATACCATTATTCATCCAGCAGAATGATTCCTAAGCCAAATGGAACATGCTATTAACCCTAACCATACAATATTCCCTCAATCTCACTTTACAGACGAGCAGGGATAAAGTTGATATTACAATACAGGAAGTTAGGAGATCTTCCACCTGCTGAGTACCTCAAAATCCATGCAGAAATAATCCCTGGAGAAGATGTAGGCAGCTATGAAAGACCTGAGAGAACAGTCATATTCCATGGCAAACAACATGGTCAGGATGAAAGGATGTGTCTGAGTCAGCCTCTCTATTCTTAATGCAGGGAAGATGGACCAAAGCAGGCCTGTGTGGAGAGCTGTTCCCAGGTGACTATGGTTTCTATACCATTCTAACATGTGAAAGTATCACAGGAAGTAGGGCAGCCTCCATGTCAGGAGACACTAGGATGCAACTGTTAGGACAAAGTAGTGGCCAAGACAGGGACCTCATTTATTTCCTGAAGGTAGTGACCTCACCTCATTTCCTTGGCGATGGAACTCTCTGAATTTTGTGATCCAGGAAGCCAGGCACCAGAGCCAGTCCAAGTCCCAGTCGCAGTGGGCTCACTTGTTTGGATTTACTAAGGACAGAGTCAGTCTTCCTTGGTACCTACTGATGTAAGGGTTGCCAAATACTAAGAAAGCTCTGAAGAGGGGTCTTTCCTGAGAGGACAGAAATTGGCTCACCACTGCCTCCTGACAACTTCACAGAGTTGACCAAGGAGACCAGATCTGAGACAGAAAGGCCATTTGTGGGGAACATCGTATGGCCTACCAGTCAGAGGACACTCCAGATAGTGACAGACCTACTTGGGGGAAGGAGTTGCATTTGTGGGTGTTGGTTTGTGTTTGTGGTTTTTTTCCATGTTCTGAGAATAGGTAAAAAAGGAGGTTTGTTTGGATTGGAGTGGACTGTTTCCAGTAAGTCATTTGACAAGGAGACTGTTTCTATGTCTGTGTATTCCACTGTGTTTTTCTTTGTGGATATTAGAAAAAATATAGCTCATTGGGTGTGTCCTGTCTAGTAGAAAGCTTCCCAGCATGCATCCTTTCCAATTAATGAATGGACTGAGGCTTGCCTTATCCATGGGCAACACCTGCTATCTACCTAATTTTCCATTTTTTCATGAATTCTGGCCACTCTCAAGATTAGTATCATGTATTTTTGTACAAGATATGTACCACCTCCAAGCTCTGTGACATGGCCATGTACTGGATAGCTGAAGGGAATGGCGAGCAACTCAGAAAACTCACATATTAGAGTAACAAGGAAAGTCTCCGTGGAGAAACCCTGCTTGGGGCCTTTTGATTACCTATTGTTCTGTTGCTCTGAATGTCAGAAAGGTCTTTGCCTCAGGCCACCCCTTTGTGAAGCCTGAAGAAAACAGTTTTCAAATGGAAATGAATGGGCATCACCTGTGGCTCTTTGCTTCATTGCTTTGGAAATGGATGTGTCTGAATCAGCCTCTTGGCCCTGTGTGAGCCTGTGGTTTAGATTTTCAGCACCTGATGAATCTAAAGAAAGATCCCATGTGGGCATCCAAAACCTAAATGGAAAAAAGATCAGTCATTGTGGATGAAGCCTCTCGCCTTCCTCTGTAAGATTCCTGACCTCCATCAAGTGAAAATAGGGATCATTTGTGTCAAATAAGTTCTTCAAAGGGCTGCAGAGGGGAGACAATAGTTGCTTGGGTTTTCTTATAACTCCAATTCACACTAAAAATCTATACCCCACAGTCAGTAGGCCTCAAATTTGAGAAGTGGAGTAGTATTAACGGCAGGCCTATTTGATCACTTCTGGTTCACACTAACGTTGTCCAGGCCACCCTGACTTTAGGCAAATGAGGGACAAGGGAGATTATTTTTGACACTGTCTTGGGCTGTGCCCCTCATGGAAACCTCCAGCTAGAGGTTATGATTAGTGTCTATATAAAAAGATGAAGAGGGCCATGTGAGAGTGTTTTGGTTTTAATTGTCATCATTTGTGTGGCAATTTGAAGAGATGCCTGGGTCCACCTGGGCTTGAACTCTGTTGTGATTCCCCTTAGAGACTGAGTTGTGTAACTGACCTCAGAGAAGTATTGCCATGAATTGTGTTGGGATTTCAGGAGGCCACACATGAGATTCACCATTGGAATCTGAGATCTTGGCCCAGGGTGACTTTACACAGAGCACTGGGAATCTAAGCCAGGATATCACAAGATTTTATTCTGAAAGATTCCAGCCATAGTTAAAACACCAACAGGGAATCTTTAGATCACTTATAAGCAAATTAAAAACAAAATTTTTTAACAAGAGTAAAAATACTTAGTTAATGTAATGCTACCCTGAATTTTTTGGGTGAGTTATTCTTTATATTCCCTGTTTGAGATCCTAGTAAACTTGAGAGAAAAAAAAAAGAAAAAAACAAAACTTTTGAACATAACTTTAAATGAAATAAAATCTGACCTACTGCTTTCGTAGTCATTCTCACATGTAGTAAGATGGGACACAGAGCCTTATCTCAGGTAAGACAGGGCTCTTTATAAATCTTAAGTGTTTTAGTTCTAAAGCTGATCTTCGTTTTTTAATATCCTTTTACAAAGTTTACATAAATTGTTTGAGGTCACATGAACATTAGCTAACACCATATAATATCACTTTTGAAACATGAATTAAAGAATGGCTGAATGTTTTTAACATTCAAATAGATTAGGCTCTCATTAATTTAAAAATACATTTAAATTGTTGCACAATGTAAAGTGTAACATAAAACTTTACATATCTTATTGATAACAGGTAAATAAATCCCCAATATATATTTTATTTACCATACAACTTCAGAACACCAGCTTGATATAATGCTCTTTTAAAGTTTCTACCTTATCGAGTTGTATAACTGGAAGATATGAGCACATTAATAGCATCACAGTTACATTGATGTTTCTACATTAACCAAGTTTATCTTTTAAAGAAATGGCAGTACAGTGCTCTAAAATAACAGTTCTGTTTTAAACAGTTGTTTAATTTTTATGGTTGCTTGCTCTGGAAAAAATAAAACTTAATAAACACAATGTTATGAGTAATCTTATGTTTTAAGAAATTTTTGTCTCTTTAACACATGACTAATTTTTACAATCTTACACAGACTTTAGTAGAAAGTCTGTATAAGATTGTAAACATTTTATACAGATTTTGTACTAAAAATTGATAGACCTTAGTATATCAATCAGATATCAAACAAAAACACTCATGAATGAGTAAATCCAAATCAAATTTACTTTACTTTTTAATCAAAATATTAGACAAATGTATTGAACAGTGTAAACCATTTTTTGGTTGAAGGAAAAGTCCTAGAACAAAGTCATATAGACCTTTGGTAGACAATAATATTTTATTAGATTTTTGAACACCTAGAAAAACTTATAGGCATAAATTTGAAGACATTTATATTTATCTGTTTATCCAATCTAAATTGAAACATTTAAACCACGTGAATTAAAGATCTGTGGTCCACTTTTTAAAATTTGTTTTTATGAGCGCTTTTTTATATGAGTGCTCCTTATATATGTTAATTTGTGTATCATTTGAATGATATACGGACATATGTGTATATATATATATATATATATATATATATATATATATATATATATATATATAGACATACAACACATAACACAAGTGTGCACACCTAATAATAGTGAAGGCCTTGTAGCTTTTCACAGGTGAAATCACCATTGCAATGTTTTTAAAACTCCACAGTTGGTCAAAGATAAAACTGATCAGAAAAACATTAACCTAGGTCTGTAGGATCAAAATCATAAACTCAAAAAAAAAAAGAATCTAAGAAAAAATTATGAGTCCTAGAAAAAATGACTGGCCGGTAATTAGTAAATACCATACAATTTACCATTTTTTTCCCTTAGGCCTCAGATCAGTCTCCTACTGAGCTTACAGGAGACTTTCATTTGCATTTCAACAGAAGTCCTGGCTGAGGTCTGGAAGGAGCAGGAAAAAACTGCTATTCTGAGCAGACACCTCAGGCCTAAGGCATTTTAACCATAATTTTCTGGTTAGGATGTTGAAAATTATGCTACAAGTTTAAGATACAATTCACAAAATTTTATATCTTTACATCTTGTTTTGTCAACAGATATCATACTATGATTTACTATCCTTGTCCAAATTAATGCACTGGTAAACACAGTGACATTTTCCCAGGCTACCCAATTCAAAATTGGAGAAAAAAAGACTGCATGATTGGGAAGTTACTTGCCAACTTGGAAGTAGAGTTCTTTAGTTTTCCATCCTAAGTATTTAAGTTCTCTGGCATGAATTATCTGAAATCAAAAAACTAAACAATTACCTAAACCCGACTTTTAACTGCAATATTGTGCAATGCTTCAAAAAACGCATTCAGATACCAGATTTTTACAATAAAACATCATCATTTAGACACACATTCAGCTAAGATCATTCTCAAGAAACAATTTATAATATAAACACATTATTGCACATGTCTTAAAGGGCCAAAAACAAAGGCACAAGACAGACAGAAAGGAACTCCAGAATATGGCTGACAGACAGAAGCCTTTAAAACAGAGCAGATAAGAGAAAAATCTCCTGCACCAGTGGCACCACAGATGTCCCCACAAGGGGACCAGATGTTTTCACAGAGAAGCTACCTGAAATGTAAAATCAAGGGTCTCCATGGTGACTTTACTTCATTTAGTGTCCCCTTTTTATTTTTCTCTTTTAAAAGAAGACAGAGGTGTCATAATGCTTACAGTGCAGGGAAGGAAGGAGGGAATTCCCTGAAGCAACAGGGCTTTGGAAGTTGCTGGGGTCCCTCAGTCCCTCCTTTTACTTACAGGATTAGCTCTTCTGTTTCGGGTCCACTCCAAGCATGCTCCATCTCCTAACATTTCAGTCGTCAGCTCTCAAAAAGTTCTGGGACGGGGCCGGGTATCAAAATTTGTAACTTAAAGTTCGGTTTCTGACCCTGAAGCAAATTAATGCTAATTTAATAATGAGGACAGGGTTTTGAGAAAAAGAAAATGGAGGTTTATTGCTTTGCTAACAAAGGAAAAACAAGGGGACTCTGCCAAAAGGTTGTGACTCTCATGATCTGGAGGGACAAGGGATTTTAAAGAGTTTCATTTGTTAACCTGGGATATACTCAGTTCTTCGTTCCCCAGCAGGCATTGCCCTGTGCAGTGGGTGTGCTCCAGGCAGCCAGCTAGGGGCTTCTTTCTTCCTGCTTAACAAAGGTGGGTAAAGTTCATCACAGTTCCTTAAAACACAGTCGAAAGGGTGTCAGGCTTACTTGCTTTGTTACCCTTTTTCACGTCCAATATCCTTAAAATTTTACCACAGAAATCAAACAAAAAAACGCACAAAAACAAACAACAAAAAACATATAGACCACAGAACAAAACACAGAAAAACAGAATCCTGGTGCCGAAACAGAAAAACAGAGGAGCAATGCAACATCTTGCTAAAGCTCCAGGGTAGGAGCGTGTGTGTGCCCATCGGCACCTCTCTACCCTTCCAGAGGAATTCCCTACAGAACAGAACAGAGGACAGCATGATTCTCATTACTGTCCTGGACAGGAGTGTATGTGAGCCTCCCCAGGCCACCTCTCTGTCATCAGAAGAGATCTCCCTTAACCAGATATCAGATGTTATAAAGGCGCCACTTACCTATGGAGGCCTCCTCCACCAGGGGCCTGATAATAGTTTTAGTGTGGTGGTTCACTGCAGTGCTCCCCAGACTGACGGCTCACTCCAAGGCCTTGGAACATCTCAAGTTGTGCACCCCCTAGAGTGGTTCTCCAGCCCAGTGCCCTGGAGGGAAGGCCAGCTTCAGAATTTTCAGCAGTCTGGTTTTGTGATCTGCTCGGGCAGGGTCATCTCACTGGGGAACCCCAAAATTTTGGACTAGGATGCAAGAAAAGACCACTGACTCCAATTAAAATCAAATTAAGGCAAGCTTATTATTTCAACAGGCTGGGCTGCCTCTCCTTCCCAAAATGGCGGGAACAAGACAGCAACCCCACCTTTCCTACAGCCCAGCTATATAGCCCAGAAAGTTACACAAACGGGTGGTTACAGATAACAAAACTTTGAAAGCATCACACTAATGGTAGTTTACAATTTTTTTTTTGCTGGCCCCAATATCAGAAATAATGAGGACCATTAGAGCCTCAGAGAGGGTTGTTGTCTGGCCAGGGAAGGCCAATATTTATGAGGTGTCACTAAAGTTTCAGAAAGTACTGTTATCTGGTCAGAGAGCCAGGTGTGGATGAGTTCAAGGCACGGGCAGGCGTTCCAAGCAGGTTCAGAATTTGCAGTAATTTAGAGTAAAGCCAAAATTATCTTTTCACGGCTTTGTGGCAAGATGGTTCCCAATTTTAATAAAAAATCAGGTTGGGTCTATCAAGCCTCTCCCTTACTTTTGGAAACTCCTCTGCAAACTCCAATGTTGTGAACTCCTGAGCATTTTAATTCCAGATATGTATTCACAGAATTTCTAACTCTTCTATTCCAATTGTGTCTTTCTTGGGGCGAAGGTAATATCAAGTCATTGTTCTGGATGAGAGTGGAAATATTTTTGTGTAGCACATATTTGCATACACATTTAGGAGATCACTCCTCCTAAACACTGTTGGAACAGAAAATTCAAACTATGGGGGAGCTTCTTAGTTGAACAACATTATTCATGAATCCAAGTTCATTAAACAAATAGTTTTGGATCAGTGGATGATATATATTTCAAGATGAATTTCAATTGGCATATACTATGCTACATTTTAATGTCTGTGTGTGTGTTTTGTTTATAATGTTTTGCGATTTATATGGATTTAAAATCAAGTTTCCACAAGATTATTCTCAGAATATTCATCCACCTGAAATACATATTTGTTTCCTAGTACTGAAAACTAACTTCAGTAAATGGTGCATAAAAATCCTAATATTTCTACAGTAACTGACCCAGATTAATATCAATGCAAGTAGATTCCTAGGGGACATGATGTGTATTTTGATGTTCATTTTTATTCAACACTGCTACATTCCTATTTCTGCAGCTTATGCACATCATACTGTATATATTTCATTCAAAAGTTCGCAAATTTATATGCATGTGTTTCACGTTCAATCACTTCCTGCTTCAGAACACATGAATTCCTCCAGGTTTCTTGACTATTCTTTTCATGATACTTCTTTCCAAACACATTATTTTTGATTTCCATAATCACGTTTGAAGCAAAACTCTCACACTTTTCAGGATAAAATATAACCCTAATATTACCATTAGATGTATAAGTGGTTGGAATGAATGATTGCATATCAATATGAGATTTCTTTTATATTTTCAGATATCAATTCAATCCATTATTTAAAGTGGAACCAGTTATATTATTTATACACAGTATGGTCTATTCATGCATAATCTGCATATTCATAGACACAGGGTACACCTATTTGTACCCCAAATACTAAATTATACTTCTACAAAACATTGTTCCAGAAACGGTGGAAGAAATATTCATGTCACCTGATCTACACATACTTTTTATCACAATAATATTCTGGACACAAAATGCAATGGTCACACTTATGATTTTAAAAAAGCCTAAATGGAAAGTGAACATGGATTACAAAAAAACATCCAAGTCCTGGTTACCTAATGCTCTCGAATTCAATCCTATTTGTGACAACATATTTGTTTCTTCCTAAGATAATATATTCAAACTCAACCCTGTTGAAAATGTCTAAACCAATTACACACTTTATACTTTTGCTGATTTCCTAATGTCTCTATTTATGTCTGCTTTCCTACATATTTTCCCCTGTTCATCATTGTGACTGACTCTTCACATGTGCTGACATTTACATTCACTCTCTACCCGAAACCCTATTTGTAAAGAACTTTTGGTCCAAATCCTATACTCACTCTTCTTTATAAACCTGCTGACTACCTTGGTAATCCTACGGACTATTCCTTTATTACTAGATGTTCTGTTTGTTATTCAATCATCCGAGGTACAAGATCCAATTTCATTGTATATTGACTTATCTGAGACATCTGTGCAGAATATAATTCAAAGCTAAGTATCCCACTCAAGGGCCCAATGCTCTACTTGGCTTCAAATCTTCCCTAGATTTCTGTTATATTTTACCTATATATTCTTGTAAATATCACAGGTTTCCAACACCATTATTCATCCAGCAGAATGATTGCTAACCAAAATTGAACATATTATTAACCCTAACCATACACTGTTCCCTCAATCTAACTTTAGAGCAGTGCAGGGACAGAGTTGGTCTTACAAAAGAGGAATGTTGGGGATCTTCCACCTGCTGAGAATATCAAAGATCCATGCAGAAATGATCCCCGAAGAAGATGTAGACTGCTATGAAGGACCTGAGAGAGCAAAAGTTAGCTTCCATGGCAAACAACCTGGTCACTATGAAGGGATGTGTCTGAATAAGCCTCTCTCTTTTTAATATAGAGCAAATGGACCAAACCAGGCCTGTGTGGAGATCTTTTCCCCGGTACCAATGGTTGATATACCATTCTAACTTGTGAAAGTGTCACAGGAAGTAGGGGCAGCCTCCATCTCATGGGACCCTTGGAAGCAACTGTTAGGACAAAGTGGTTGCCAAGGCTGTGAGCTCATTCACTTCCTGAAGGAAGTGACCTACCTCACTTTCTTGGTGATGGAACTCTCTGAACTTGGGATCCCTGAAAACAGGCAGCCAGAGTCAGGCCCAATAACAGTCACAGAAGTCTCACTTTTTGGATTTACCAAGGAGACAGTCAATCTTTCTTGGTATCTACAGTTGTGATGATGGCCAAATGCCAGGAAAGATCTGAATTGGGGTCTTTCCTGAGAAAGCAGGTATTGGCTCACCGCTGGCTCCTGACAACTTCACAGAGTGGGCCAAGGAGTCCAGATTTGAGAATAGAGAAGCCATTTCGGGGGAACATAGTATGGCCCACAAGGCAGAGGACACTCTTGATAGTCACAGACCCTCTTGGGGGAAAAAGGTGCCTTTGTGGGAATGAGTGTGTGTATGTGGTTTTGTCTCATGCTCTGAGAATAGGTAGGAAAGGCGGTTTCTTTGGTTTAGAATGGACTGTTTCTAGTAAGTCATTTGACAAAGCAAGTGTTTCTATGTCTGTGTATCCAACTGTGTCCATGGTTGTAGACATTACAAAAGAAAATGCATCAATGGATATGTCCTGTCTAGGAGAAAGCTTCCCCACATTCATCCTGCCCAATTTATGAAAGGACGGAGGCTTGCCTTATTGATGGGCAAGACCTGCTCTCTTCCTAAGTTTCTGTTTTCTTCTTGAATTCTGGCCACTCTCCAGAATAGACTCATGGTTTTGTGACCAAGATATGTAGCACCTCAAAGCTCTGTGACATGGCCGTGTACTGGATAGCTGAAGGGAATGGCGAGAATCTCAGGAAACTCAGATATCTGTGTGATCATGAAAGTCTCAGTGGAGAATCCCTGCTTTGGGCCTTTGCTTACCTATTGTTCTGTAGCACTGAGTGTCAGGAAGGTCTTTGCCTAAGGCACCACTTTGTGAAACCTGAATAAAACAGTTTTCTAATGGAAATGAATGAGCATCACCTGTCTCTCTTTGAGAAATTGCTTTTGAAAGGGATGTGTCTGAGCCAGTCTGTTGGCTGTGTGTGAGGCTGTGGCTTGCATTCTCAGCACCTGATGGATCTAAAGAAAGATGCCATGTGTGCATCCAAAACCAAAATGGCCAAAAGAGCAGTCATTGTGGATAAAATCTCTTGCCTTCCTCTGTAAGGTTCCTGACCTCTATCAAGTGAGAATAGGAATCCTTTGGGTCAAATGACTTCTTCAAAGCCCTGCGGATGCTAGCCAATAGGTGCTTGGGTTTTCTCATGACCCCAATGCACATAAAGAATCTAAACCCCACAGTCAGTAGGCCTCAAATTGGAGAAGCTGAGCAGTATTAATGGTAGGCCTTTTTGATCACTTCTGGTTCACAGAAGGGGTGTCCAGGCCACTCTGACTTTATGGAAATGACGAGCAAGAGTGCGTATTTTGGACACTGTCTTGTCCTGCGCTCCTCATAGAAACCTCCAGCTAGAGGTTATGATGAGTGTCTATATGGAAGAAGATGAGAGCCATGTGGGACTATTTTGGTTTTAATTGTGGTCATTTGTGTGGCAGTTGGAAGAGATGACTGGGTCCACCTGGGTTTGAACTCTGGTGTGAATCCCCTTAGAGACTGAGTTCTGGAAGTGACCTCAGAGAAGTATTGCCATGAATCGAGTTGGGATTTTAGGAAGCCATGCATGAGAGTCGCCCTTATAAACTTAGGTCAAGGTCCAGGGTGGCTTTCCACAGAGCACTGGGAATCTCAGCCAAATTATCCCATGATTTTATTCTTAAAGACCTGGCAACCATACTTGAGAGTCAAAACACACATGGAACTCACATTGTAGACCTCAATAGGCCTGGCTTCATGTAACCTTTTGGCCACTCTATGGGAAGCGTTGCCTATGAAAGTTCTCCAGAGTTTCACTGAAATGAGCTTCCTCAATATTTAATGGTTCTTGAAAGCCACAGTGCCTCCCAACTACATCCTTGAAAAATGGCTAGATAAATACTTTGAAATTTTTGAAATTCCCATGACCAGGTGGCACTGGAGTATCTTTGGATGTCCTGCTGCTGATCATGAGTGTACCAGAGAGTGCCTTGATTTACTGGAATTTATAAAAATAATGTAGAACAGAGATGGTAGTAAGTTAGAGCCTGCTGAGTAGTGGGCCTAGAGCAGTGGTAGCCACGTGTGTGGTAAAACATCTGTGGTGGGTCCATGTGATTAGCCCATTTGCTTCCAAATGGCTTGTGACTGACATGGTGCAGCCAGCAGACCCTTATTTGTAAAGGCATCTTTTTATTTGGAGAGCTTTCAAGGTAATGATCAGAATCAGGTTGATATGGTCAAGGGTACAAGCTATGTGAGAAAGAAGCCTGGTTGTTTCATTCTCCTGCAGACCCTAACCCACCACACGTGACAGAACTCCCTCTAGCACTGTGTCCCAGTTGAACTTGTTGTTCAAAAAGCCCAGTGCAGCAGCAAGAACCAAAAGCCCCAGTGCAGCAGCAAGAACCACCACAAAAATTTGAGGAGGACCAAATGGCTTCACAGTCCACACGGGGTGAAACTTAGCCTCCAGTGGCCACACTTTACCTACAAAGAGAGAATTCAGCACTGCTGCCTCAGGTTCATTTGAAAATAAGAATCCATGTTCTCCAGGTCATATAGATGCAGACCCAGCTTTGATGGTCTCACTACAAAAGAAGCTAAAACTCCTTAATACAACATATATTTCAAGTGCCCAGCTTCAGAGGCAGTTTCTCAAGAAGTCTTTAGGCCAGCAGAGCTCAATGTTTGTGGAGTGTTTACCATGTCCCTTACTTTTGGAAACTGCTCTACCACCTCCAAGGTTGTGAACTCCTGAGCATATTCCATTCCAGATTTGCATTCACAGATTTTCTAACTCTTCTCCTCTAATTGTGTCTTACCTGGGGTGAAGGTAATGTCAAGGCATTGTTGTGGATGAGAGTGGGAAGATTTTTGTGTAGCACATATTTGCATACACATTGGATTCATTTTCCAATTTCCCATTAAAAATACTGAATCCCTGACACGAACCCATACCCTACTAGACTCTGACTACTAATCCTAATATGATGGAGAAAAATAACCCAAACAGAATAGAAATACAAGCAGTACAGAGAAGGCATGGTGTATAGTTGGACTTGCCTTTTGCATTATGTAGGGTAGGTGTTATAAATCTAGATAATTTTTAATTGAAATAGTTCTCCATGTGTTTTTAAAGTTAACAAATATGTGAATTTCTATCTCCCTTTCTCTGTAGCCTATTCAGCAAATGTATTTTTAAATGCACATATAGAATCCTAGCTGGTATCACATGTACATACTTGTTTGGAGGCTGACGTGGCAGATAAAAATTATGAGAAGAGATAACTCCTCGTAAATGCTGTTGGATGTTAAAATTCAACCTATGGGTGATCTTCCTAGTTGAACAACATTATTCATAAATCCATGTTCAATAAAATTAATATTTTTGGATCAGTGGACGATATATATTTCACCATGAATTTCGATTGGCATATATACTGCTACTCTTTAATGTCTGTGTGTGTTTTGTGTTTGTGTGTGTATATATATATATATATATATATATATATATATATATATATATACAATCTCGAGATATTTTAAAATATAAAATATATGTGTCTTATTATACACTCCCTAAATACATTCATATTCATGTATGTGGATTTATAATCAAATTTTTACAAGATTATTCTCAGAAATATTCATCCCCCTGAAACACATATTTGTTTACTAGTACTGAAAACTAACTTCAATGAAAGGTGCATACAAATCCTAATATTTCTGCAGTAACTTACCCAGGTTAATATCAATGCAAGTAGATTCCTATGGGACATGATGTGTATTTTGACATTCATTTTTATTCAACACTGGTACAGTACTATTTCTTCAGTTTATGCACATCATAGGATAAATGTTTCATCCAAAATTTCAAAATTTAAAACTTTTGATTCACTTTCAATCACTTCCTGCTTCAGAACACATGTATTCCTCCATGTTTCTTGACTGGTCTTTCATGAGACTTCTTTGCAAACACATTATTTTCGATTTGCATAATCAATTTTGAAGCAAAACTCACACACTCTTCATGATCAACCGTAACACTAATATTACCATTAGATGTACAACTGGTTGTAATGAATTTATGTATGCCAATATCAATATAAGATTTCCTGTATATTTTCAGATATCAATTTATTCCAATTCCAATTTCTAATGTTGGGTCCAGTTATATTATTTATTCACAGTTTGGTCTATTCATTCATCATCTCTATATTCATCAAAACAGGGTACACCTATTTTTTTCCCCAATACTAATTTGTAGGTTGTAAACATATTGCTCCCCATAATGGTGGAAGAAATACTCATATCACCTGATCTACATATACATTTTTATCACAGTAATATTCTGGACACAAATGTAAAGGTAACACTTATGATTGTACCAAAACCTAAATTGAACGTGAATATATATTACTAAAACCATCCATGTCCAGGTCGCCTAATGCTCTCAAATTTCAATCCTATTGGTGACTACATATTTGTTTCTTCTAATATCATATATTCAACCTCAACCCTGTGGAAAATGTCTAATCCTGTTACTCACTTTATACTTTGCCTGATTTCCTAATGTCTCTATTTTATATCTGCTTTCCTACATATTTTCCCCAGTTCATCATTGTGACTGACTCTTCATATGTGCTGATATATTCATTCACTCTCTAAACGAAACCCTATTGCTAAAAAACTATATTTCCAACTCAAAGACTCACTCTTCAACCTAAACCTACTATTTTCCTAATCCTACTGACTATCCCTTTTTGACTGGATGTTCTCTTCGACATTCAGGCATCTGAGGCACTAGGTTTCATTCCATTGTATGTAGATTTACCTGCGACCACATTGCAGAATGTAATTCAAAGCTAAATATCATAATCAAGGGCCCAATGCCCTTCCTGGCTTCAAATCTTGCCTAGATTTCTCTTTTCATACTTATATTTCAAATACATATTCTTATAAATATTTCAGGTTCCCAATACCATTATTCATCCAGCAGAATGATTCCTAACACAAATAAAACATGTTGTTAACCCTAACCATACACTGTTCCCTCAATCTAAATTTACAGAGGGAAGGGACAGAGTTGGTCTTACAGTAAAGAAATGTAGGGGGTCTTCCACCTACTGAGACCCTCAAAGTTCCATGCTGAAATGATCACTGGAGAATATATACGCAGCTATGAAGGACCTGAGAGAGCAAAAGTCATTTTCAATGGCAAACAACCTGGTCAGGATGAAGGTTTCTGTCTGAATCAGCCTCTCTATTCTTAATGTAGAGAAGATGGACCAAACCAGGCCTGTGTGGGTAGCTGTTCCCGGGTGCCTATGGTTGATATAAGATTCTAACTTGTGAAAGTGTCACAGGAATTAGGGACAGCCTCCTTTTCATGTGAGACTTGGAAGCCACTGGTTGGACAAAGTGATTGCCAAGGCAGTGACCTCATTCAGTTCCTGAAGGAAGTGACCTCACATCACTTCCTTAGTGAAGGAAATCTCAGAACTTGAGATTCATGAAGCCAGGCACCCAGAGTCAGTCCCAGTCCCAGTCCCAGTGGTCTCACTTGTTTGGATTTACCAAGGACAGAGTAAGTCTTTCTTGGTACCTATTGATGTGAGGAATGCAAAATGCCAGTAAAGCTCTGAAGAGGGGCCTTTCCTGAGAAAGCAGGTAGTGGCTCACCTCTGGGTCCTGACACCTTCACAGAGTTGGCCAAGGAGACCAGATCTGAGACATTTCAGGCCATTTAGGGGGAAAATAATATGGCCCACCAGTCAGAGGACACTCCGGATAGTAACAGACCTTCTTGGGGGAAGGAGCTGCCTTTGTGGGTGTTGGTTTGTGGTTTTGTCTCATTTTCTGAGAATAGGTAGGCAAGGCGCTTTATGTGCTGTGGAATGAACTGTTTATTGTAAGTCATTTGACAAGGCGAGTGTTTCTATGTCTGTTTACCTCACTGTGTTCGTGGTTGTACTCATTAGAAAAAAAGAATGCATCAATGGATGTGTCCTGTCTAGTAGAAAGCTTCCCAGAATTCATCCTGCCCAATTTATGAATGGAGTTCAGATTGCTTTATCAATGGGTAACACCTGCAATCTTCCTAAGTTACAGTTTTCTTCCAGAATTCTGGCCCCTCTCCAGAATAGTCTCATGGTTTTGTCTCTAAGGTATGTACCACCTCCAAGCTCTGTGACATGGCCATGTACTGGATAGCTCAAGTGAATTGTGAGCATCTCAGAAAAATCAGATATATGTGTGACCACTAAATCTCAGTGGAGAAACCCTGCTTTAGGGCTTTTGCTTACCTATTATTCTGTTGCTATGAATGTCACGAAGTTCTTTGCCTCAGGCCACCAATTTGTGAAACCTGAAGAAAACAGTTTTCAAATGGAAATGAATTGGCATCACCTAGGGCTCTTTGCTTAATTGCTTTGGAAAGGGATGTGTCTGAATCAGCCTCTTGGCCCTGTGTGAGGCTGTGGCTTAGATTCTCAGCACCTGATGGATCTAAAGAAAGATCCCATGGATGCATACAGAACCAAAATAGCCAAAAGAGCTGTCATTGTGGATGAAGACTCTCGCCTTCCTTTCAAAGGTTCCTGACATCTATCAAGTGAGAATAGGGATCCTTTGGGTCAAGTGAGTTATTCAAAGCCCTGCAGAGGCTAGCCCATACGTGCTTGGGTGTTCTCATTACTCCAATTCACATAAAGAATCTAAACCCCACAGTCAGTAGGCCTCAAATTGGAGAAGCCAAGCAGTATTAATGGCAGACCTATTTGATCACTCCTCGTTCACAGTCAGGGTTTCCAGGCCACACTGATTTTAGGCAAATCGGGGGAAAGGTAGGTTATTTTGGACATTGTCTTGGTCTGTGCCCCTCATGGAAAACTCCATCCAGAGGTTATGATGAGGGTCTACATGGAAGAAGATAAGGGCCATGTGGGAGAATTTTGTTTTGAATTGTGGTAAGTTGTGTGGCAGTTGGAAGAGATGCCTGGGTTTACCTGGGCTTTAACTCTGGTGTGATTCCCCTTAGAGTCTGAGTTCTGGAACTGACCTCAGAGAAGCATTGTCATCAATTGTGTTTGAATTTTACTAGGCCATGCATGAGAGTTGCCCTTGGAACCTGAGATCTAGGCCCAGAGTGGCTTTCCACAGAGCACTGGGAATCTCAGCCAGGATATCACATGATTTTATTCTGAAAGACTTTGCAGCCACAGTTGAGTCAAAACACGCATGGACCTCACATTGTAGACCTCAATGGGCCTGGCTTCATGTGACCTTTTGGCTACTCTTTGGGAAGCCTTGCCTGTGAGTGTTCTCTAGAGCTTTCATTGAAATGAGCTTCCTCAACATTTACTGGTTCCTGAATGAATTGAAACCCCCAGAGCCTCCAACTTCATCCTTGACAAATGGCTTGATAAATACCATGAAATTCCCATGACCAGGTGGCACTGGAGAACTTTTGGATGTCCTGTTGCTGATGATGAGTGTACCAGACAGTGCCTTGATTTACTGGGTTTCATGAAATTTGTGTAGAACAGTGATGCCAGTAAGTTGGATCCTGCTCATTAGTGGGCCTAGAGCAGTGGTGTGAAGGTGTGTGATAAAACATGTGTGGTGGTGACATGTGGATCTGCCATTCGCTTCCCAAAGGCTTGTGACTGACATGGTACAGCCAGCAGACCCTTCTATGCAAAGGTGTTTTTTATATAGAGAGGTTTCAGGGCAATGTTCAGAATCAGGTTGCTATGGAAATGGGGGCAACTTATGTGGAATTGAATCCTGGTTGGTGCATTCTCATGCAGACCGTGACCCTCCACACGGGACAGAACTCTCTCCAGCACTGTGTCCCAGTTTAGCTCCTTGTATTTCATGAAGCAAATACCAAACTCCCAGTGCACCTGTGAGAAACACCACGAAAATTGGAGAATGACCAAATGGCTTCACAGTCCACACGTGGAGACACTTACAACCCAGTGACCATAGTTAAACTACAAAGAGAGTATTCAGCATGGCTGCCTCATGTTCATTGGAAAATTAGAAACAATATCCTCCAGGTCACATTGTTGCACACCCAGATTTGATGGTCTCCCAACAAAGGAAGCTAAAGCTCCTAACAACAACATATATTTTTAAGTGCCCAACCTCAGAGGAAGTTTCTCAAGAAGTCTTTACACCAGCAGAGCTCCATGTTTGAGAAATGTTTACCCTGTCCTTTACTTTTGAAAACTCCTCTACCACCTCAGAGGTTGTGAACTCCTGAGCATTTTTCATTCCTGATATATATTCACAGATTTTCTAACTTTTCTCCTCTAATTGTGTCTTACTCGGAACAAAGGCAATGTCAAGGCAATGTTCTGGATGAGAGTGTGAACATTTTTTTGTAGCACATATTTACATACACATTGCATTCATTTTACAATTTTCCATTCAAAATACTGAATCTCTGACATGAACCCATACCCTACTAGACTCTGACTACTACTCCTAATATGATGGAGAAAAATAACACAAACAGAATAGGAATACAAGCAGTTAGGAGAAATCATAGTGTATAGTTGTACTTGTATTTTGCATGATTAATGGTAGGTGTTATAAATCTAGTCAATATTTAATTTAAATAGTTCTCCATGTGTTTTTAAGGTTAACAAATATGTGAATTCCTGTCTCCCTTTCTCTGTATCCTATTTAGCACATGTACTTTTAAATGCACATATAGAATCATACCTGGTATCACATGTACATTTTTGTGAGGTGGCTGATTTGGCAAATACAATTTGTGAGAAGTGATCACTCCTCTTAAACGCTGTTGGAACTGAAAATTCAACCTATAGGTGAGCTTCCTAGTTGAACAACATTATACATAAATCCATGTTCAATTAAAGAAATATTTTTGCATCTGTGGATGATATATATATCATGATAAATTTCGATTGGCATATATATTGCTAATTTAATGTCTGTGTGTGTGTGTGTGTATTTTGTGTGTGTGTGTATGTGTTTGTGTGTGTGTATATATATATATTTATATATATATATATATATATATATATATATATATATATATATATATATATGTATATATACTCTCCAGAAATATATGTATCTTATATACACTCTCTAAATTCATTCATGTTCATGTATATGGATTTATAATCAACTTTTCACAAGATTTTTCACAGAAATATTCATCCACCTGAAATACATATTTGTTTCCAGTACTTAAAACTAACTTCAGTTTATTTTGCATACAAATACTATTATTTCTACAGTAACTGACCCAGTTTAACATCAATGCAAGTAGATTCCAGTGGGACATGATGTGTATTTTGAAGGTCATTTTTATTCAGCACTGGTACAATACTATTTCTTCAATTTATGCACATGATAGGATATATATTCCATCCACAAGTTAGCAAACTTATAGGCAGTTGTTTCACTTTCATCACTTCCTGCTTCAGAACACATAAATTCCTCTAGGTTTCTTGACTGGGCTTTTCATGAGACTTCTTTCCAAACACATTATTTTTAATTTCCATGATCACTTTTGAAGCAAAACTCACACACTCTTCATGATAAACCATAATCCTAATATTACCATTAGATGTATTAGTGGTTGAAATGAATGTATGTATATCAATATAAGATTTCCTGTATATTTTCAGATATCAATGGAATCCATTATTTAAATTTGGAACCCATTATATTATTTATTCACATTATGGTCTATTCATGCATTATCTCTATATTCAGAGTCACATGATATACCTATTTGTACCCCCAATACTAATTTATACATCTTCAAAATATTGCTCCCAGAAATGGTGGAAGAAATACTCACGTCACCTTATCTACATATACATTTTATCACAGTAATATTCTGGACACAAAAAGCAAAGATGACACTTATTATTTTACCAATGTAAAGGTCAGGCGAGTGTCGGAGGAAGAGACTACCAGAGACTGTCTCATGCAACAGCCAAGGATTTATGGGGGTCCAGCATGCTGGGGTCAGAGCTCCCTTGAATAGAGCACAGAGCCCTGAGAACAGCTTAAGCAGAGCTTATATACTTTCCTTGCAGAGGGCAGATAGGAAAGTTTATTGATGGGTCAGGGCGAGTGGGCGGTTTGCGTCCAAATGGGTGAGGAAGTACATTCTGCAGTTTTGCAGTTGGGTACAGCACTTTCAGGGAACTAGATTAGCAAACAGTTCTCAAGACATCAACAGTGTTTTGTTAAGCATACCGAAAAACTGGAAGTGACAAGTACCTATTTTATTAACCTTTCATTCCCCACTTCTTCTTTTGGTTACTTTTAATCATAAAAATGATCATTGGGGGTGTCACATTTTATGTTTACTAGTGTGGTATATTGTTTCCTGATTACCATAAGTTTAACTTGTCCAATTTGAGCATGGAGAAAGGAAACTACACGGTTGATCAAACAGGGTCCTACAATTACCAATAATATGAGGATTATTAATGGACCGGCCAGGGCTGATGAAAACGTAGTTAATGAGGGGGCTTTGTGAACCAAGACTCAAACCACCTTTTTTGGGCCTCTCTCTCTTGTTGATGCTCTTCAAGGCATCTTCTTCATTTAATCATAGATTCTTTTACAACTCCAGTATGGTCGGCATAAAAACAACATTCTTCCCTCAATGCAGGACGAAGGCCCCTTCTCTCATGAAGAGGAGGTCCAACCCTCGACTGTTCTGTAAAATAACTTCAGAGAGAGAGGTTAAAGATTCGTGTAAAGCTGTGAAGGAGGTTTTTAATATCTTTAAGTTTTGGTCTATTACTGCTTCTAATTGGGTCATTTGTTGTGTCCCATGGACCAGGGCAGTGGTTCCTGTGCCCACCCCTGCAGCAACTCCTATTCATAATAGGATGACTAAAGTGAGGGATACAGGTTCCTGGCAGAACCGGGTTGTTTGCCCCCCTATTTGATATTTAAACATACCTGCGTCATGATAGAGCACTCTGGAAAACATCTGCACCATTACATAATTAATCACATCTTTTGACCATTTTATGAAAACATAAACAATGTTTAAGTGTATAGAATTGTACTGCTGTAGAGATGGACAAGGCAAGGTACCTAAGATAGCACAGAAGACAGGGAAACAGTCTTATTTGGTTGCATCCGGATTTAGAGGGCATTGCTTCTGTTGTAATCAATTAATCCCTGAACCCAAAGTTTAGGTTGTTTCAGAATTTTGTACCCAGCATGTAAGGGAAGGGGCTCAGAAGTTCACAGTCTGCAGAAGTTCACAAAAAGCAGTTTTTGTTTCTGTTTTTTTTTCCTCTGTTCTGGGAAAGTTAACTTCTTAAGGACACCTGGGAGGGTGAGAGCTTTTTTCTTCTTTTTTTTCTTTTCCTCCCTGCCAGCTGTTACCATGGAGCCCAGTTGGTAACTTCTATATCTTAGAAATGTAGCCATCTCTATGAAGCCCCAGCTCTAGGCCAGAGGCCTTCTTCATATATTTTGTTAAAAACTACTAAGGGGGTGTCTAGCTTAGGAGTGCTGATTTTTCCAGCCAGTGGCCAAGTAGAACAGAGCAACACGAATAGAGGAAGTTTATCTACATTGAACTCTTTTATAGGAACTGTGTTGCTGAAAGGCTTAAAGTCAGCCATGGTGAAGACTTCTGGAGAAGTTAATTTAAGACTTTTCTGTGGGCCTGGTACAGAGGGGAAGACAGGGAAGGCAGGGGATGAGAGCAGCTCTGTGGATCTGAGGATGAGGAAAAAGAGATATAAAAGAATTATGGGAAAGGGGTTTGGGATTTTCCTGGCAACAAAACTTGAGCAGTAGAACAGGTAGAGCAGAGGGGAAGACGGGAGTGAGTATCCCAAAAAGCCTGTGAGGGACTTTAAATTCTTAGTAACCTGTTTTCAGTGATGACAAAGCAACTTTAAAGGCCATTTTAATTACATCTTTGATAGGCGTCTGAGGGCACTCCTTAGCTGGTTTGAGCTTTGGGTTAGCTGGTAAGAGGACCTGGTGGGACCCGGTGTGGGCACTGACAGGAGGAGAGAGGAGTGAGTGGGTGGAAGGGTACCTCAGTACCTGCAAGCTCAGCAAGGGGCAATGGTCTGAGAACCGACAGAAATTTGGGTTTTTGATCTAGAAACTGGAGCTGAGAAATCAGGTTGCTGATGTGGGAGTGACAGCAGAGAGTCTGGGGCAGAAGGCTGCGGGTGAGTATCTATTGGAGAAGCATAGTTCAGGATTTGAGCATAGGAGGGAAAAGGCCTACACGTAGGGGAATTTCCTTCCACACTTTTGAGCACTTGTCGAAGTTGAAAAGGTCACGCAAAATTTGAGGATCTAGAGACCCCTCTGGTGGCCATCGTTTTTTGTTATCTAACTGGTAATATGGCCAATGCTGTGTACTGAATTTGATGAGGAGTTTTGCTTCCACCAGGTAGCCCCTGTATCCTCACATCCCCATTATTTACAGAGGAAGTTGGCTTTTCCCCCACACAGTTGTGGCTGTTTTTGGCTTTGGTAGTCCGCCAGGCAAACATAGTAATCTAGGCTAGCCAACCTGCATCTGGCTCGCGTGTCCCTACATCCATAATGTTTGTTTCCATTATCTATTGTATGGAAAGTATTTAATGGAATTTTTGGGGATCCTCTTCATCAGGGATTTCCCAATAGGAAAGACGTATAGCCAGCTGACAAATTTCTTGGTGGAGAGATGGCCACCAGGTCCCTAAGTGGGCTGTATGTGCGATAGACCATACTTCTTGTCTAGTAGGATTTGTGATCAGCCATCGCTGCTGAACGGGTTGATGAGGGTTAGGACTACTGGTGACCAATTGGAGAGTCTATAGTCTTATTCACATGGCGAATATACAATTTGAAAATGTTACCAGTCTTTTCCATTTTTCAGCCAGATTCTGGACAGGGCACAGGCTTGAGATGAGAATTAGGAACCAGGAAGTGATTCCGTCTAACTTTAGCACTGTAGGTGTTATAAGTAGCACCTGGTATGGTCCTGTCCAGCCGGGTTCCAGGGATGACACCTGATGTTGTCTTATGTAGACAAAGTCTCTTACTTGATATAGATGTGGAGTACCCTCTTCAGCAGGTTGGTAGGCAGTGGCCAGCTGTTTCCACAGGTATGGCTGAGTTCCTTCCAGAACTTTAAGTCTGTCAAGCAAGGTGGTGTGGAAGGGATCGTTAGATCTTTGAGTTAGGGTTAGGTCCCTTACTGGAGATGGGGCCCCATAGAGAATTTCATAGGGGGTGAGGTTACACAAAGAAACAGAGGGAGTATTTCTTGCATGAAATAGTGCATAAGGCAGGAGCATAGTCCAATCTTTTATGCTACTCTTTAAGCTTAATTTCGTTTAGGTCTCTTTAATGGTTCTATTTAATTTTTTTACCTGTCCTGAACTCTGGGGTCTATAAGCACAATGTAACTTCCAATTAATCCCCAGGGTCCTGGCTAACCCCTGAGTTACCTGGGCCATGAACGCTGGTCCATTATCAGACCCTATTACCTTAGGCAGGCCGTACCTCGGAAAAATATCTTTCAGGATCTTCTTGACCACCATTTGCGCCTTTTTTTTTTGGAGGGGGGAGGCTTCAATCCATCATGAAATATATCTACAAAGAGTAGGAGATATTTAAGTCCATACCATGCTTGCTTAATTTCAGTAAAGTCCACTTCCCAGAATTGTCCTGGTCTGGTTCCTCGTAGGTGCTTTCCTGCAGGAAGCTTGGAAGTGTAAGCATTAACCTATTGACAGACCCGACAGGCTTTTTTTTACCTGTTCAGTTATTTCCTTTCACTGTGAGTCGGTTAGTGGAAAACTCTGTTCTTGATCCTTCAGGAATGCCTGCAATTTCTTTGAACCAAGGTGAGTGAACTGATGTACATTTTTAACGTAGTGTAGGGCTTTCTGAAATTTCAGGCATTGCTCAGTGAAGTTGAGGAGTACAGTGTCAGTGTCCTTAGATGTTATCAAAAGCTTGCTGGATCTCAGGGGTCCATTAGAATTGGGCACCTCCCTTTAACAGCGGGTGTAAAAGAGAAGTTAAGGACCCAAACACAGGAATCCTTAACCTGCAAAACCCAGCAGTCCCAAGAAACTCTCTGTGTTGTCTGCTGTTAGATGGGGGTGGCTTCTGCACAACCGTTTGATTTCTGGGCTCAGTGAGCCATCGTTTACTGCCCCTAAAGGAATAGCCCAGGAAGATTACTTCTTGCTGGCAAATTTGGGCCTTTTAGGAAGAAGCTCTATACCCGAGTTGAGGAAGCTCACATAATACTGCTTGGGTCCCAGATTCACAGATATCCTTGGTGTTGGGTGCCAGTAGCAGGTCATCCACGTATTGAAGCTGGGTGACTTCGGGGTGCGTAGTTCTGAAGCTGTTGAGATCTCTTTGGAGGGCTTCATCAAAGAGAGTGGGGGAGTTTTTCAACCATTTTGTTGAGTCTAGTCCAAGTTAGTTGACCACACGTTCCAGTTTCTGGGTCTACCCACTAGCAAGCAAACAGCAACTGACTATCTTTATGCAGAGGCAAGCAAAAGAAAGCATCTTTTAAGTCCAGAACAGTATACCATTTCCTCTCAGGGTTCAGAGTGATAAGCAGATTGTACGGATTAGGTACACTGGGGTGAATGTCCTACACTCTGTTGTAGGTCTCTCTTATGTCTTTAATGGGGGATAGTCCCCGGCTCCTGGCTTTTTATACTGGTAGCGGGGGAGTGTTTTAGGATGATTGACAAGGCCTTAGGACCCTAAGGCCAGATATTTCTGAATATGGGGCCTTATCCCATCTTTAGCTTTTTTGCTCAGAGGATATTTTTTGACATTGATTGGGGAGGCTGAGGTTTTGAACTCCACTGTTTTTGGAGGTTGTTTCATGGCTAGTCCTAACCCAGCAGTTTTTTTCCAGGCATCTGGGTAATCTGTTATCCATTTCTGGGGTAGCTTGCCTGTTTGATCAGTCTTGGGGGGTGTGAAGAGTTGCTGTTCATCTTCTACTGACATATTTAAATCCGTGAATATAGGAGTTTATACTAAAGGATTTAGAAATATCATTTTGGGGCCTTCATGGTTAAAAGTCATTTTGGCCCGGAGCTTGGTGAGCAGATCTCTGCCCATCAATGGGGCCAGGCATTCTGGGATTATTAGGAAGGAGTGATGGATTTTTCCTTTCCTCATGTCCATGGTTTTCTTAGTTGTCTAATTCCCATATTTACTGGTGTTAGCACTTTGAACTAGAGAGCTTTTATTTGATAGAGGGCCCAGTGGGGCCTTAAGGACTAAGTATACTACCCCTGTATCCACTTCAAAGTTTACTGGGGTCCCCTGCACATCAAAAGTTACCCTGGGTTTATTGGGAGTCTAGCAATCTGGGGCTCAGTGCTCACTTGAATAGAGCAGAGAGCAATGAGAACAGCTTAAGCAGAGCTTATATACTTTCCTTGAAGAGGGCAGGGAGGGAAGCTTATTGATGGGTCAGGGCGAGTGGGCGGTTTGCGTGCAAACAGGTGAGGGTGTACATTCTCTGTTTGGCAGTCGGGGACAGCACATTCTGGGAAAAAAATTAGCAAACAGTCCTCAAGGTTTCAACAGTGTTTTGTTAAGCATACAGAAAAACAGGAAGAGACAAGTACCTATCTTATTAACCTTTCACCAAATCCTAAATGGAAAGTGAGCATGGATTTCTAAAAACATCCATGTCCAGGTTGCTTAATGCTCGCAAATCAATCCTATTGGTGACTACATATTTGTTGCTTTCTAAGATTATATATTCAACCTCAACCCTGTTGAAAATGACTAATACTAACCCTCACTTTATGCTTTTCCTGATTTCCTAATGTCTCCATTGATATCTGCTTTCATACATATTTTCCTGAGTTTATCATTGTGACTGACTCTTTACATGTGCTGAAATTTACATTCACTCTCTATCCGAAACCCTATTGCTACAGAACTTTTGTTCGAAATCCTATACTCACTCTTTTTTCTATACCTACCAACTATCTTCCTAATCCTACCGACTATCCCTTTTTGACTGGAAATTCTTTTTGACAATCAATCATCCAAGGTACAAGGTCCTATGCCATTGTATATCAATTTATCTGAGACATCTGTGCAGAATATAATTCAAAGCTAAGTATCCCAATCAACAGCCCAATGCCCTTCTTGGATTCAAATCTTATCTAGATTTCTGTTTTCATACTTATATTTCACCTATATATTCTCGTAAATATCGTGAGTTCCCAATACCATTGTTCATTCCTCAGTATGATTTCTAACCTAAATCAAACCTGTTATTACTCTAACCATACACTGTACCCTCAAACTAACTGTACAGAAGAGCCGGGAGAGAGTTTGTCTTACAATACAGTAATGTAGGGGCTCTTCCACCTGCTGAGAACATCAAAGGTACAAGTAGAAATGATACCCTGGAGAAGTTGCAGGCAGCTATGAAGGACCAAATAGAGCAAAAGTCATCTTCCATGACAAACAACCTGGTCAGTATTAAGGGATGTGTCTGAATCAGCCTCTCCTTTCTTAATGTAGAGAAGATTGATCAAACCATGCCTGTGTGGAGAGCTGTTCCCAGGTGCCTATGGTTGATATACCATTCTAACTTGTGAAAGTGTCACAGGAAGTAGTGTCAGCCTCCATTTCATGGGAACCTTGGATGAATATGGTAGGACAAAGTGGTTGCCAAGGCAGTGACCTCATTCAGTTCCTGAAGGAAGTGACCTCACCTCACTTTCCTGGTGATGGAAATCTCTGAATTTGGGATCCAGGAAGCCAGGCACCGAGAGCTAGTCCAAGTCCCAATCCCAGTGGTCTCACTTGTTTGGATTTACCAAGGACAGAGTCAGTCTTCCTTGGTACCTACTGATATGAGGATTGCCAAATGCCTGAAGAGCTCTGAAGAGGGGCCTTTACTGAGAAAGCAGGTAGTGGTTCACCGCTGGCTGTTGACAACTTCACAGAGTTGGCCAAGGAGACCAGATCTGAGACAGTACAGGCCATTTTAGGGGAACATAGTATGGCCCACTATTCACAGGACACTCCGGATAGTCACAGACCTACTTGAGTTTAGGAGGTGCCTTTGTGGGTGTGGGTGTGAGTTTGTGGTTTTGTCTCATGTTCTGAGAATAGGTAGGAAAGGCTGTTGTTTTGATTGGAGTGGACTGTTTCTAGAAAGTCGTTTGACTAGGCGAGTGCTTCTATGTCTGTGTATCCCACTCTGTCCATGGTTGTAGACATTCGAAAAGAGAATGTATCAATGTATGTGTCCTGTCTAGTGGAAAACTTTCCAGCATTCATCAGGCCTAGTTGATGAATGGACTGTGGCTTTCCTTATGGATGGGCAACACCTACTAACTTCCTAAGTTCCTGTTTTCTTCCTGAATTCTGGCCACTCTCCAGAATAGCCTCATAGTTTTGTGTCCAAGATACATACCACCCCCAAGCTCTGTGACATGGCCATGTACTTGATAGCTATAGGAAATGGGAACATCTTAGAAAACTCAGACATCATTGTGACCAGTAAACGCTCAGTGAAGAAACCATATTTTGGTTCATTTGCTTACCTATTGTTCTGTTGCCCTGAATGTCAGGAAGGTCTTTGCCTCAGGCCACCCCTTTGTGAAGCCTGAATAAAACAGTTTTAAAATGGAAATAAATGGGAATAACTTGTGGTTCTTTGCTTTGGAAAGGGATGTGTTTGAATCAGCCTCCTATCCCTATATGAGGTTGTGGCTTAAATTTTCAGCACATGATGGATCTAAAGATAGATACCATGTGTGCAATCAAAACCATAATGGCAAAAATTCAGTAATTGTGGATGAGTCTCTTGCCTTCCTCTGTTAGGTACCTGACCTCTATCAAGTGAGACAGGGATCCTTTTGGTCAAATGAGTTTTTCAAAGTCCTGCAGAGGTGCTTGTGTTTTCTCGTGACTCCAAATCACATAAAAAAATCTATACCTGAGAGTCAATAGGGCTCAAATTGGAGAAGCAGAGCAGTATTAACGGCAGGCCTATTTGATCACTTCTGGTTCACAGGAAGGGTGTCCAGGCCACCCTGACTTTAGGCAAATGAGGGGCAAGGGAGAATATTTTGGACACTGTCTTGGGATGCGTCCCGCATGGAAACCTCCAGCCAGAGTTTATGATGAGTGTCTATATTTAACAAGATGAGGGCCATGTGGGAGTGTTTTGGTTTTAATTGTGGTCATTCGTGTGGTGGTTGGAAGAGATGACTGGATCCAACTGGGCTTGAACTATGGTGTCATTCCCCTTAGAGACTGAGTTCTGGAACTTACCTCAGAGAAATATTGCCATGAATTGTGTTGGGATTTAGGAGGCCACGCATGAGAGTCACCCTTGGAAACTGAGATCTAGGCCCAGTGTCGCTTTCCACAGAGCACTGGGAATCTCAGGAGGATATCACACAATTTTATTCTGAAAAACTTGTCAGACATATTTGATAGTCAAAACACACATGGACCTCAATTGTAGACCTCTATGGGCCTGGCTTCATGTGACCTTTTGGCCACTCTTTGGGAAGCCTTGCCTGTGAGAGTTCTCCATAGCTTTCATTGAAATGAGCTTCCTCACCATTAAATAATTTCTGAATGAATTGAAACCCACAGTGTCTCCAACTTCATCCTTGAAAATTGGCTAGATAAATACCATGAAATTTTTGAAATTTCCTTGACCAGGTGGCACTGGAGAACATTTGGATGTCCAGTTGCTGATCATGAGTGTACCAGACAGTGTGTTGATTGACTGGTTTTCATGAAAATGGTGTAGAAAAGAGATGCCAGTCATTTGAAGCCTGTTGAGTAATGGGCCCAGAGCGGTGGTGAGCAAGTGTGTGATAAAACATCTGTGGTGGGGTCATGTGGATCTGCCATTGGCTTCCAAATGGCTTGAGACTGACATGGTGCAGCCAGCAGATCCTGTATGTAAAGACATCTGGTTATATAGAGAGGTTTCAGGGCAATGTTCAAAATCAGGTTTCTATGGTCAAGGGAGCAACCTATGTGGTATACAAGCCCTGTTGGTGCATTCTCCTGAAGACCCTGACCCACCACAAGTGAAAGAACTTCCTCCAGCCCTTTGTCCCAGTTGAACTCCTTGTACTTCATGAAGCAAATACCAAACTCCGAGTGCAGTATCAAGAAACGTTTTGAAAAGTGGAGGATGACCTAATGGCTTAGCAGTCTACATGGAGAGACACTTAGACCCAGTGGCCATAGTTTACCTACAAAGAGAGAAATCAACACTGCTGCTTCATGTTCATTGGAGAATTATAAACCATGTCCTCCAGGTCACAGATGTGCAGACCAAGCTTTGATTGTCTCACTAGAAAGGAAGCTAAAGCTCCTGACAACAACATATATTTCAAGTGCCCAACGTAGAGGCAGTTTCTCCAGAAGTCTTTAGGCTGGTAAATCTCCATGTTTGTGGAGATTTTACACTGTCCCTTACTTTTGGAAACTCCTCTACCAACTCCAAGGTTGTGAACTCCTGAACATTTTTCATTTCAGATATGCATTCAAAGATTGTCTAACTCTTCTCCTCTAAATGTGTCTTACTTGGGGTGAAGGTAATGTCAAGGCATTGTTCTGAATGAGAGTGGGAAAATTTTTGTGTAGCACACATTTGCATACACATTGATTCATTTTACAATTTTCCATTTGAAATACTGAATTCTTGACACTAACTCATACCCTACTAGACTCTGACTACTAATCCTAATATGATGGAGAAAAATACCCAAACAGAATGAAAATACAAGCAGTTTACAGCAGGCATGGTGTATTGTTGGACTTCTTTTTTGCATGATAGAGGGTAGGTATTCTAAATCTACTCAATTTTTAATTGAAATAGTCCTCCATGTGTTTTTAATGTTAACACATATGTAAATTTCTGTCTTCCTTTCTATGTAGCCTACTCAGCACATGTATTTTTATATGCAAATATAGAATCCTACGTGGTCTCACACGTACATTTTTTTGAGTTGGCTGACTGGGCAGAAACAAGTTGTGAGAAGAGATCTCGTAAACGCTGGTGGAACTGAAAATTAAAACTATGGGTGAGCTTCCCAGTAGAACAATTTATACATAAATCCATGTTCAGTAAAATAAATATATTTTCATCTGTGGATGATATATATTACTGATAAATTACGTTTGGCATATATATTGATACTTTTTAATGTATTTTTGTGTTTTTCTGTATATATATATATATATATATATATATATATATATACACACACACACACACACACTCTCCAGATTTTATAAAATATGAAATATATGTCTCTTATATACACTCCATCAATTCATTCATGTTCATGTATGTGGATTTATAATCAACTTTTTACAAGATTATTCTCAGAAATATTCATCTACCTGAAATACATATTTGTTTCCCAGTATGAGAACTAACTTCAATCAATGGTGCTTACAAATCCTAATATTTCTACAGTAACAGACCCAGTTTAACATCAATGCAAGTAGATTCCTATGGGACTTAATGTCTATTTTGACCTTTATTTTAATTCAACACTCGTACATTAGTATTTCTTCAGTTTTTGCACATCATAGGACATATATTTCATCCACAAGTTAGCAAATTAATAAGAATTTGTTTCACTTCCTGCTTCAGAACATATGAATTCTTCCATGTTACTTGACTGGTCTTTTCATGAGACTTCTTTCCAAACACATTATTTTCGATTTCCATAATCAATTTTGAAGCTAAACTCACACACTCTTCATGATAAACTATAACATTAATATTACCATTAGATGTAAAACTGGTTGGAATGAATGTATGCATATCAATATAAAATTTCCTGTATATTTTCACATTTCAATTCAATCCATTATTTAAAGTTGGAACCAGTTATGTTATTTATTCACTGTATGGTCTATTAATGCATTATCTCTATATTCATAAACACAGTGTACACCTATTTGTCCCCCCATTACTAATTTGTACCTCTTCAAAATATTGCTCCCAGAAATGGTGGAAGAAATACTGATGTCACCTTATCTATATATACATTTTATCACAGTAATATTCTGGACACAAAAAGCAAAGGTCAAACTCATGATTGTATCAAAGCCTAAATGGAAAGTGAGCATGGATTACCAAAAACAACCATGTCCTGGTTACCTTATGCTCTCAAATGTCAATCCTATTGATGACTACATATTTGTTTCTTCCTAAGATTATATATTCAACCTCAAGCCTGTTGGAAATGTTTAATTCTATCACTCACTTTACACTTTGCCTGATTTCCTAATATCTCTATTGATGTCTGCTTTCCTACATATTTTCCCTAGTTCATCATTGTGATTCATACTTCACATATGCTGACATTTACATTCACTCTCTACCCGAAACTCTATTGCTAAAGAACTTTTGGTCCAAATCCTATACTCACTCTTCTTTATAAACCTACTGACTATCTTACTAATCCTACTGACTATCACTTTTTAACTCGATGTTCTCTTCAACAATCAATCATTCAAGGTAAAAGGTCCTATGCCATTTTATATCAATTCATCTGAGACACATGTGCAGAACATAATTCAAACCTAAGTATCCCACTCAAGGGCCCAATGCCCTTCTGGCTTCATATCTTACCTACATTTCTGTTTTCATACTTATATTTCACCTATATATTCTTGTAAATATCACAGGTTCCCAATACCATTATTCATCCGGCAGAGAGATTCCTAACCCAAATCGAACATGTTATTAACCCTAAATATACACTGTTACCTCAATCTAACTTTACAGAAGAGGAGGGACAGAGTTTCTCTTTAAATACCGGAATGTAGGGAATCTTCCACCTGCTGAGAACATCAAAGGTCCATGTAGAAATAATCCCTGGAGAAGATGTAGGCAGCTGTGAAGTTCCCGAGAGAGCAAAAGTCATCTTCCATGGCAAACAACCTGGTGAGGATGAAGGGATGTGTCTGTATCAGCCTCTATCAACTTAATGTAGAGAAGATAGACCAAACCAGGCCTGTGTGAAGAGGTGTTCCCAGGTGCCTATGGTTGATATACCATTCTAACTTTTGAAAGTGTTACAGGAAGTAGGAACAGCCTCCATCTCATGGGCCCTTAGAAGTAACTATTTGGACAAAGTTGTTGCCAAAGCAGTGACCTCATTCAGTTTCTGAAGGAAGTGACCTCACCTCACTTCCTTTGTGATGGAACTCTCTGAACTTGGGATCCAGGAAGAATGGCACCCAGAGCCAGTCGCAGTCCCAGGCCCAGTGGTCTCACTTGCTTCAATTTACCAAGGACAGAGTCAGTCTTTCTTAGTGCCTACAGATGTGAGGATGTTCAAATGCCAGAAAAGCTCTGAAGAGGGGCCTTTCCTGAGAAAGCAGGTAGTGGCTCACCCATGGCTAATGACAACTTCACAGAATTGGCCAAGGAGACCAGATTTGAGACAGGACAGGCCATTTGGGGGGAATATAGTATGGCCCACCATTCAGAGGACACTCTGGGTAATCACAGAACTACTTGGAGCAAAGGTGGTGCCTTTGTGGGTGTGGGTGTATGTTCATGGTCTTGTCTCATGTTCTGAGAATAGGTAGGAAAGACTGTTTGTTTGGATTGGCGTGGACTGTTTCTAGTTAGTCGTTTTGCAATGCGAGTGCTTCTATGTCTATGTATCCCACTGTGTCCGTGGTTGTAGACATTAGAAATAAGAATGCATCAAAGGATGTGTCCTGTCTAGTAGAAAGCTTCCCAGCATTCATCTTGCCCAATTTATAAATGGACTGTGGCTTTTGTTATCAAAGGGCAACACCTGATATCTTCATAAGTTTCTGTTTTCTTTCTGAATTCTGGACACTCTGCAGAATAGCTTCATGGTTTTGTGTCCAAGATATTTACCACCTAAAAGCTCTGTTATATGGCCATGTAGTGGGTAGCTAGTGTGACCAGGAAAGTCTCAGTGGAGAAACCCTGATTTGGGCTTTTTGCTTACCTATTGTTCTGTTGCCCTGAATATCAGGAAGGTATTTACCACAGGCCAATTCTTTGTGAAGCCTGAAGAAAAAAGTTTTCAAATGGAAATGAATGGACATCACCTGTAGCTCTTTGCTTAATTGCTTTGGAAATGGATTTGTCTGAAACAGCCTCTTGGCCCTGTGTGAGGCTGTGGTTAGTTTCTCAGCACCTGATGGATCCCATGTTTTCATCCAAAACCAAAATGATCAAAAGAGCAGTCATTGCGGATGAAGTCTCTTGCCGTCCTCTGTAAGGTTCCTGACCTCCATCAAGTGAGAAGAGGGATTCTTTGGGTCAAATGCATTCTTCAAAGCCAAGGAGAGGCAAGCCCAAAGGTGCTTGCATTTTCTCATGCTTCCAATTCACATAAAGAATCTAAACCCCACAGTCAGTCGTCCTCAAATTGGAGAAGCAGAGCAGTATTAACGGCACACTATTTGATCACTCCAGGTTCACAGGAAGGTGTTCAGGCCACCCCGACTTTAGGCAAATGAGGGGCAAGGGAGCTAACTTTGGACACTATCTTGTTCTGCATCCCTCATGGAAACCTCCAGCCAGAGTTTATAATGAGTATCTATATGGAAGAAGATGAGGGCCTTGTGGGTGTGTTTGGGTTTTAATTTTGGAAGTTTTTGTGGCGGTTGAAAAAGATGACTGGCTCCACCTGGTCTTGAACTCTGGTGTGATTCCCCTTAGAGACTGAGTTCTGGAACTGACCTCAGAGAATTATTGCCATGAGTTGTGTTGGGATTTTAGGAGGCCATGAATGACAGTCGCCCTTTGAAACTGAGATCTGTGCCCAGAAAGGCTTTCCACAAGGCACGAGGAATCTCAGCCAGAATATCACATGATTTTATTCTGAAAGACTTGGCAGCCATAGTTGAGAGGCAAAACACACATGATCTCACATTGCAGACCTCAATGGGCCTGGCTTCATGTGACCTTTTGGCGACCCTTTGGGAAGCCTTGCCTGTGAGTGTTCTCCAGAGCTTTCATTGAAATGAGCTTCCTCAACATTTAATGGTTCCTGAGTGAATTGAAAATCATAGTGCCTCCAACTTCATCCTTGAAAAATGGCTAGAGAAATACCATGGAATTTTTGAAATTTTCATGACCAGGTGGCACTGGAGAACTTTTTGATGTCCAGTTGCTGATCATGAGTATACCAGACAGTTCCTTGATTGACTGCGTTTCTTAAAAATGGTGTAGAACAGAGATGCCAGTAAGTTGGAGCCTGCTGAGTAGTGGGCCTAGAACAGTGGTGGGCAGGTGTGTGATAAAACATCTGTGTTGGGGCCATGTAGATCTGCCATTGGCTTCCAAATGGCTTGTAACTGACATGGTGCAGCAAGCAGACCCTTATATGTAAAGGCATCTTGTTATATGGAGAGGTTTCAGGGCAATGTTCAGAATCAGGATGCTATGGTCAAGGGGGCAAACTATGTGAAATAGAAGCCTGACTGGTGCATTCTCCTGCAGACCCTGAGGCACCACATGTGACAGAACTCCCTCCAGCACTCTGACCAAGTTGAACTCCTTGTATTTGTGAAGCAAATAACAAACTCCCAGTGCTCTACTAAGAAAAGTAGAGCATGATCAATTAGCTTCACAGTCCACACAGAGAGACCCTTAGACTCCAGTTGCCACAGTTTACCTACAAAGTGAGAATTCAGCACTGCTGCCTCATGTTCATTGGAAAATAAGATACCATGTCCCCCAGGTCACATAGATGCAGACCAGTTTTGATGCTCTCACTATAGAGGAAGCTAAAGCTTCGGACCACAACATACATTTTAAGTGCCCAAACTCAGAGGCAGTTTCTCAATATGTCTTTAGGCCTGCAGAGCTCCATGTTTTTGGAGTGTTTACCCTGTCCCTTACTTTTGGAAACTCCTCTACCACCTCCAAGCTTGTGAACACCGAGAATATTCCATTCCAGATATGTATTCACAGATTTTCTAACTCTTCTCCTCTAATTGTGTCTTATTAGGGGAGAAGGTAATGTCAAGGCATTGTTCTGAATGAGAGTGGGAAGATTTTTGTATCACACATATTTGCAAACACAATGGGTTTATTTTCCTATTTTCTATTCGAAATACTGAATCTCTGACACTAATCCATAACCTACTAGACTCTGACTACTAATCCTAATATGATGGAGAATAGTAACCCTAACAGAATGGAAATACAAACAGTTCAGAGAAGGCATGGTGTATACTTGGACTTCCCTTTTGCATTATATGGGGTTGGAGTTATAAATATAGTCAATGTTTATTGAAATATTTCTCCATGTGTTTTTAACGTTAACAAATATGTGAATTCCTCTCTCCTTTCTCTGTCACCTATTCAGCACATGTATTTTTATATGCTCATATAGAATACTACCTGGTATCACACAGACTTTCTTCTGAGGTGGCTGACTTGGCAGATACAAATTGTGAGAAGAGATCACTCCTCCTAAACCCTTTTGGAACTGAAATTTCAAACTATGGGTGAGCCTCCTAGTTGAACAACATTATACATAAATCCATTTTCAGTAATATGTATTTTTTTGGATATGTGAAGGATATATATTTCATTTTGAATTTCGATTGGCATATATATTGCTACTTTTTAATGTCTGTGAGTGTGTTTCTGTGTGTGTGTGTGTGTGTGTATATATATATATATATATATATATATATATATATATATCACTCTCCAGATTTTTCAAAATATGAAATATATGTGTCTTATTATACACTCCCTAAAATCATTCATATTCACGTATGTGGATTTATAATCAACTTTTCACAAGATTATTCTCAGAAATTCAGATTATTCATTCACCTGAAATACATGTTTGTTTCCTAATACTGAAAACTAACTTCAGTAAATGCTGCATACAAAGCATAATATTTCATCATTGCCTGATGGCCACGAATAGAGTGCATCACACCCAGTGTAACGCGCCACTGCACAGGTGAATAACGAGATAGAACCACAAAAAACTATCTTGTTAAGAACTTACAGCAAAACGGGGGTGCACCAAAACCTATAAGAAAGATTTTTAGCACTGAGATCTGGTAATTGGGTCTGAAAAACGAGCCAAATGTGCAACCGGAGATCTGGTCTGACTGATCCTCAAAACAATAGAGTGTCTGGGTTCCAATAGACACCCTCCACACCCAACAAATGACAGGCCCAGAATACAGATTGAACTGCAGAGAAGCATCACTCAGGGGAAATCTAGTCTAGCAGGAGAAACCAGGACTAGCAGGAGAAACCAGGGGACTAGAGGCCAGGCTCTTGTGACTGGGAAGCTGGAGAACACAGAAGCGCAGGTGACAGTCCACCTGCTGTCCGCGTGAATGGGCGTCTGGAGAACACCGGCGCACAGGAGACCGACTGCGCCACTGGGTGGCTAGTGATTGCCCACCGGCCAGTGACCTAGAGCTGAAACCAACTGGAGACAGTCCAGTTCCATCCCCGTATTCGAACATTTCGGCAAGGAGCCTGGGCCCGCCAAAGCAGAGGGGTGACGTCACTGGAGCTCGGCCTTCGGAATTCCCTACAAGTGGAATACACTTTAGCAGGCATAGTCTACCAACACAAAGGAGAGACAACAGAGATACACAACACCGAAACAAATCTATAGAATAAAACAGAAACACAGCAATCAAATAGAGCTGGAAAGTAACATGAGTATCATGAAAAAACAAGGGAAAGAAAGGAGTACAAACAATGCAGGACAACTTAATTCTACAGGAGGACTAGAAGCATCAGAAACAGGGATAGGGAAAGAACTTAAGGCATACCTAACTCAGATGGAAAGGAATATTAGAGAAGACATGAGGCAGCAAGTCCAAGCAATAAAAGTATATTTTGAAAATGAATTAAACAAACAAACTCAAATGGCAAACAACGAGCTTTACCAGGAGATAGAGATCTTAAAAGAAATCAAACAGTAATACTAGAAATGCAAGAAAGTATTAACCAAATTAAAAACTCAAACGAGAATATTACAAATAGACTAGATCAAGCAGAAGTCAGAATATCAGATAATGAAGACAAAGTTTATCAACTTGAAAAGAATATAATCAACACAGAAAAGAGGCTTAAATCCCACTAGCAATCTATTCAAGAGATATTGGATGTCATAAAAAATGAGAGTCATTGGGATAGAAGAAGGCATAGAGATTCAAACCAAAGGAATGGAGAACATATTAAATAAAATAATTCTAGAAAACATCCCAGAGATGAAAGATGGATCGGATTGTCAAATCCTGGAAGCCTACAGGACCCCAAACATTCAAAACCATAATAGACAAACTCCAAGACATATAATTATGAAGATAGCCAACATACAGAACAAGGAGAGAATATTAAACACTATAAGAGAAAGGAGGCAGATTACATTCAGGGGAAAACCAATTAGGTTAATGACTGATTTTTCATCACAGACTTTGAAAGCGAGAAGATCCGTGAACAATGTATTTCAAATGCTGAAAAATAATGGATTCCAACCAAGAATACTGTATCCAGCAAAATTAAGGTTCAGATTTGAAAACGAAATTAAAGTCTTTCACAATAAACAAAAGTTAAAAGAATTCGCAGCCAGAAAACCAGCACTGCAAAGCATTTTGAGCAAAATAATACAAGAAAAGGAATTGATAAATAGTGCCGAAAACTAACAGCAGGAGGTATCTCAGTAAAGGGGGAGGAAAATAACCAAAAAAGTAAAAACTAGCCAAACTAAAACATAATAAATAAATAAACATGATTGGAAGAACAAATCATATTTCAATTGTAACCTTAAATGTTAATGGCCTAAATTCACCAATCAAGAGAATGGGCTAGTAACCTGGATCAAAAAAATAAATCCAACAATATGCTGCCTTAAGGAGACACATATGATAGGAAAAGACATACACAGGGTGAAGGTAAAATGTTGGGAAAAATCATACCACTCACATGGCCCTCAGAAGCAAGAAGGAGTGGCCATACTCATGTGGAATAAAATCAACTTCAAACCTAAGTTAATCAAAAGGGATAAAGAAGGACACTATATTCTGTTAAAAGAAACCATCCACCAACAAGACATAACAATTCTGAATTTGTATGCACCAAGCAATGGAGCTACAATGTTCATAAAACAAACTCTCCTCAAGTTCAATAGCCAAATAGACTACAACACAATAATTATGGGTGACTTCAAGACACCACTCTCGGCATTAGACAGATTCTCTAGACAAGAACTGAATAAAGAAACTATCAAACTCAACAGCACAATTTGTAACCTAGACTTAAACGACATATATAGAATATATCAGCCATCATCAAGTGGATACACGTTCTTCTCAGTTTCACATGGATCCTACTCAAAGATAGACCATATATTATGCCATAGGGCAATTCTTAGTAAATATAAAAGCATGGAGATTATACCATGCACTATATCTGATAATAATGGAATGAAACTGGAAATCAATGATGAAAGAAGGAAGGAAAAATCCTACATCACATGGAAAATGAACAACATGCTACTGAATGATCAATGGGTTACAGAAGACATAATGGAGGAGATAAAAAAAATTCTTAGAGACAAATGACAATACAGACACAACATACCGGAATCGATGGGACACAATGAAAGCAGTTTAAGAGGGAAGTTCATTTCTTGGAGTTCTTTCCTCAAAAAAAGAAAAAAATCAACAAATAAATGAACTCACACTACACCTCAAAAACCTAGAAAAGGAAGAGCAAAACAACAGCAAATGTAGTAGAAGACAAGAAATAATTAAATTTAGAGCAGAAATCAACAAAATTGAAACAAAAAAAATAAAAAAATTGATAAAACTAAAAGTTGGTTCTTTGAAAAAATAAATAAGATTGACAGGCCCACAGCCATGCTAATGAAGAGAAGAAGAGAGAGAACTCAAATTACTAACATACGGGATGCAACAGGCAATATCACAACAGACACTACAGAAATACAGAAGATAATTAGAAAGTATTTTGAAACACTATATCCCAATAAAATAGAAGATAGTGAAGATATCGATGAATTTTTTAAGTCATAAGATCTGCCCAGATTGAGTCAGGAAGACACACGCAATTTAAACAGACGAATAACAAAGGAAGAAATGAAAGAAGCCATCAAAAACTACCAACCAAAAGAAGCCATGGACCGGATGGGTATACAGCGGAGTTCTACAAAACCTTTAAAGAAGAATTAATACCAATATTTTTCAAGCTATTTCAAGAAAAACAGAAAGAAGGAGCTTTTCCAAATTTATTCTATGAGGATAAATCACCCTGATCCCAAAACCAGACAAAGACACTTCAAAGAAAGAAAACTACAGACCAATATCTCTAATGAACTTCGATGCAAAACTTGTCAATAAAATCCTGGCGAATCGAATACAAAAGCATATCAAAAAAATTGTGCACCATGATCAAGTAAGATTCATCCCTGGGATGCAAGGCTTGTTCAATATACGGAAATCAATAAATGCCATTCACCACATCAATAGACATAAAGACAAGAACCATATGATCATCTCAATAGATGCAGAAAAAACATTTGACAAAGTTCAGCATCACTTTATGTTCAAAACACTAGAAAAACTAGGGATAACAGGAATGTACCTCAACATTGTAAAAGCTATATATGCTAAACCTCAGGCTAGCATCATCCTAAATGTGGAAAAACTGAAGGCATTCCCTCTAAAATCTGGAACAAAACAGGGATGCCCTCTATCACCACTTCTATTCAATTTAGTTCTTGAAATACTAGCCAGAACAATTAGACAGACAAAAAAAATTAAAGGCATAAAAATAGGAAAAGAAGTATTTAAATTATCGCTATTTGCAGATGTCATGAAAATATATTTAACAGACCCCAAAGGGTCTACAATGAAATGGCTAGAGTTAATAAATGAATTCAGCAAAGTGGCAGAATATAAAATTAACACGCATAAATGAAAGGCATTCCTGTATGTCAGCAACACAACTTCTGAAATGGAAATGAGGAAAACCACTCCATTCACAATATCCTCAAATAAAATAAGATACTTGGGAATCAACCTAACAAAAGACGTGAAAGTTTTATATACTGAAAACTACAGAACCCTAAAGAGACAGGGAGAAGAAGATCTTAGAAGATGGAAAAACAAAAGACCCAGAATAGCAAAAGCAACTCTAAACAGAAAATATGAATCTGGAGGTATAGTGATACCCGAGTTCAAACTGTACTAAAAGCAATAGTAACAAAAACAGCGTGGTACTGGTAACAAAATAGGCAGGTGGAACAATGGTACAGAATAGAGGACACAGAAACCAATCCTCAAAATTACAACTTTCTTATATTTGAAAAAGGGGCTAAAAGCATGCAATGGAAGTAGGATAGCATCTTCAAACAATGGGGTAGGGAAAATTGGGGAAAGATGGGGCAAGGGAGAGAAGTGAACAACAGCAGATGAGGTAGAGAAAGAAGATGGGAGGGGATGGGAGGGGGTATAGTAGGGAATAGTAGGGGATAGGAAATGTAGCAGAATACAACAGTCACTAATATGACATTATGTAAAAATGTGAATGTGTAACCGATGTGATTCTGCAACTCGTATTTGGGGAAAATTGGGAGTTCATAACCCAATTGAGTCAAATGTATGAAAGATGATATAGGATGAGCTTTGTAATGTTTTGAACAACCAATAAAAAATAAATAAATAAAGGTTTAAAGTTGAGTGGGAAGAAATCAGCTAAAAAAGAGTTGAGATGCATTCATTTTGCTAAGCAGAAACTTTGTTTTGTGTACTTGTAACTATCACAAATTTATTTTACCAGAAAACTGGCTTTTAAAAATGCACATAATTGAGATTAAAGGATAATCCACTTACCTTCAAGAAAAACTCATAGCATTTCCTATATTTTTCATATTTTATTTTTGTGTGAATATTTTGACATGGACCAGGTCTAGACTTAGGCTATTCTTCCAGAATACTACCTCATCTGACAAGTTGGTACAATGTGTTGGATTGTTCTTTTCATCTTTTATTTAATAGTTTCTAGATGATAATGTGTATTTTTCCATATGTTTGTTTGGACATACATACCCAACTATATCTTTGCATTTTCTGTTTTACTGGGGAAGAGACTCATCAAAAGCTCTTTATTATATGTATCAACAATCAAACATTTAGAGCATGCAATTATACATAATTTTGCATGAAAATATTTTTGTACCATTTTTATAAAGATTTAGAATTATTAATACTGTCCCTACTGTAATTAGTAACTCCTTACAAAAAGAATTAATCAATTGACTTTATATCAATTATGAATATGAAAAAAACTAAAATAAGTATTTGGCAATTAATATGCAATTGATAGAAAGTGAAATCACAAGAAAGCCATTTAAAATGTCAGTGCATATGGTCCTTAAATAATAGGTTGTTCAAAAAAAAATTCTCTAATTCAAAAGAGTTAATATGCCATATTACAGCTAAATGTGATATAAAAACCTTAAATTATCAGTATTGATAAATAAGAATGATACCTGTTTACTTAAATATGTTTATTTGATTTTCACTGTAAGATGTTAATTCTGGAAGACTTGAGAATTAAGAAAGACTTGGTCTATATTATTTCTAACAGGCTGATCAAAGTACTTTTAAATATATATGTATATATATATATATATATATATATATATATATATATATATATATATATATAACACATATGCATGAATATAGATACATATGCATAATAAATGTATTGTAATATATTTATCAGGTGGTTATAATTTTTAAATTTTCTCAAGAAAAAAGAATGACTATAAAAAACAGTTTTAAATGTAAATTTCATAGCATAGTACTGTTTGTAATGCTATGAGAGAAAAATACTTATGGAGGGAAAATGAAAAAGGAAGAGAGAGAAGGGGGAAAATGAGGAAGAAAGTGAGTAAAGAATAGGGAGAGGAGTGTTTGATGAAAAGATAAAAGTGGAGGGGCTGGGTTTGTGACTCAGTGTTAACATGCTTGTCTAGCATGTGTGAGGCAGTGGGTTATATTCTCAGCACCACATACGAATAAATAAAATGAAGGTCTATCAACAACTGAAAAAATAAAAAAAGGAGAAATATTACCAAAATTCCAAGATTTTATGAATGTTAAATACAAAAAATTATGTTGCATAGCCTTATGTAAATTCTAGACTCCCCAAAATAATCATTAAATGCTAGATTATTAGTGTTATAACTAAAAATCCATTGCTCTTTCTTCTACATTCTGTGACATGCTAGTGCTAAAATAAATTGTATTATAACACCAAAATAAAATTCTAATATTTATACAGTAACTGACCCAGTTTAACATCAATGCAAGAAGATTCCTATGTGATATAATGTGTATTTTGACGTTCATTTTTATTCAACACTGGTACATTACTATTTCTCCAGTTAATGCACATCATAGGATGTATATTTCATCCACAATTTAGCAAATATATACACATTTGTTTTGCTTTCAATCACTTTTGCTTCAGAACACATGTATTCCTCCATGTTTCTTGACTTCTCTTTTTGTGACACTTCTTTCCAAACACATTATTTTCGATTTCCATTATCACTTTTGAAGCAAAACTGACACACCCGTCATGATAAAACATAACACTAATATTACCATTAGATGTAAAACTGGTTTAAATGAATGATTGTACATCAATATAAGATTTCTTGTATACTTTCAGATATCAATTCAATCCATTATTCAAAGTGAAACCAGTTATATCATTTATTCACAGTATGGTCTATTCATGCATTGTCTATATATTGATAGACACATGGTACACCTCTGTGTACTCCCAACAATAATTTCTATATCTTCAAAATATTGCTCCCAGAAATGGTGGAAAAAATATGCATGTCAACTGATCTACATATACATTTTATCACAGTAATATTCTGGACACAAAATGCAAAGGTCACACTTATGACTGTCCCAAAGCCTAAATGGAAAGTGAACATGGATTACTAAAAACATCCATGTCCAGGTTGCCTAATGCTCTCAAATGTCAATCCTATTGGTGATTACATATGTGTTTCTTCCTAAGACTACATTTTCAATCTCACCCTGTTGAAACTGTCTAAACCCCTCACTCATTTTATAATTTGCCTGATTTCCTACTCTCTATTCACATCTGCTTTCCTACTTTTTTCCCCAGTTCATCATTGTGACTGACTCTTCACATGTGCTGACATTTATATTCAATCTCTACCAGAAACCCTATTGCTAAAGAACTTTTGGTCCAAATTCTATACTCAATCTTCTTCGTAATCCTACCGACTATATTCCTAATCCTAGCAAAAATCCCGTTTTTAACTGGATGCTCTCTTCTACATTCAATCATCGAAGGTACAAGGATCTATGCCATTGCATATCAATTTATCTGAGACATATGTGCAGAACATAATTCAAAGCTAAGTATCCCACTCAAAGGCCAAATTCCCTTCTAGGATTCAAATCTTACCTAGATTTATATTTCAATACTTATATTTCACCTATATTTTCATGTAAATATCGCAGGTTTCCAATAACATTGTTCATCAAGCAGAATGATTCCTAACCCATATTGAACATGTTATTAATCCTAACCATACACTGTTCCTCAATCTAACTTTACAGAAGAGCAGAGACAGAGTTGGTATTACAATACAGGAATGTATGGATCTTCCACCTGCTGAGAACCTCAAAGGTCCATGTAGAAATAATCCCTGGAGAATGTGTAGGATGCTATGAACGACCTGGGAGGGCAAAAGTCATCTTCCATGGCAAAAAAAACATGGTCAGGATAAAGGGTTGTGTCTTAATCAGAATCTCTCTTCTTAATGTAGAGAAGATGGACCAAACCAAGCCTCTGTGGAGAGCTGTTCCCCAGTACCTATGGTTGATATACC
Source organism: Callospermophilus lateralis (assembly GCF_048772815.1). Lineage (NCBI taxonomy): Eukaryota > Metazoa > Chordata > Mammalia > Rodentia > Sciuridae > Callospermophilus > Callospermophilus lateralis. Next base: position 430,784 of record NW_027517495.1, on the reverse strand, counting down.
ATTCTAACTTATGAAAATGTCAGAGCAAGTAGGTGCAGCCTCCATCTCATGGGACCCTTGGAAGCATCTGTTAGGACAAAGTGGTTGCCAAGGCTGTGACCTCATTCAGTTCCTGAAGGAAGTGACCTACCTCACTTTCTTGGTGATGGAATCTCTGAACTTGGGATCCAGGAAACCAGGCACACAGAGCCAGTCCCAGTACCAGTCCCAGTGGTCTCACTTGTTTGGATTTACCAAGGGCAGAGTCAGTCTTTCTTGGTACCTACTGATGTGAGGATGGCCAAATGCCAGAAAAGCTCTGAAGAGGGGCCCTTCCTGAGAAAGCAGAAAGTGGCTCACCAATGGATCCTCACAACTTCACAGAGTTGGCCAAAGAAAACAGATCTGAGACAAGACAGGCCATTTTGGGGTAACATAGTATGGCCCACCATTCAGAGGACACACTGTATAGTCACAGACCTACTTGGGGAAAGGAGGTGCCTTTGTGGGTGTGGGTGTGAGTTTTTGGTTCTGTCTCATCTTCTGAGAATAGGTGGAAAAGGCGGGTTTTTTTTTTGGTTTGGTGTGGACTCTTTATAGTAGGTCGTTTGACAAGGTGAGTGTTTCTTTATCTATGTATTCCACTGTGTCCATGGTTGAAGACATTAGAAAAGAGAATGCATCAAGGATGTGTCCTGTCTATTAGGAAGCTTCCCAGCATTCATCCTGCCCGATTTATTAATGGACTGTGGCTTGTCTTATAGATGTGCAACACCTACTAAATTCCTAAGTTCAGGTTTTCTTCCTAAATTCTGGCCACTCTCCAAAATAGTCTTATGGATTTGTGTCCAAGATATGTACCCCTCCAAGCTCTGTGACATGGCCATGTACTGGATAGCTGAAGGAAATGGGAGCATCTCAGAAAACACAGATATCAGTGTGACCAGTAATGTCTCAGTGGAAAAACCCTTCTTTTGACCTTTTGCTTACCTATTGTTCTGTTGACCTGAATGTCAGGAGGTCTTTGCCTCAGTCCACCCATTTGGGAAGACTGATGAAAACTGTTTTCAAATGGAAATGCATGCGCATCACCTGTCGCTCTTTGTTTAATTGCTTAGGATAAGGATGTGTCTGATTCAGCCTCTTGGCCCTGTGTGATGCTGTGGCTTAGATTCTCAGCACCTCATGGATCTAAAGAAAGATTCCATGTGTGTATCCAAAACAAAAATGGTAAAAAACCACGCTGACTTTAGGAAAATAAGTGGCAAGGGAGCTCTTTTGAACACTGTCTTGGGCTGCGCCCCTCATGGAAAACTCCAGCAAGAGGTTATGATTAGTGTCTATATGGAAGAGGATGAGGGCCTTGTGGGAGTGTTTTGGTTTTAATTGTGTTTATTTGTGTGGTGGTTGGAAGTGATGACTGGGTCCACCTGGGCTTGAACTCTGGTGTGATACCCTTAGAGACTGAGGTCTAGAACTGACATCAGAGAAGTATTGCCATGAGTTGTGTTGGGGTTTTAGGAGGCCATGCATGAGAGTCGCTCTTGGAAACTGAGATCTTGGACCAGGGTAGCTTTCCACAGAACACTGGGAATCTCAGCCAGGATATCACATAATTTCATTCTGAAAGACTTGGCAGCAATAGTTGAGAGTCAAAACTCACATGGACCTCATATTGTAGACCTCAATGGGCCTGGCTTCATGTGACTTTTTGGTCATTCTTTGGGAAGACTTTCCTCTGAGAGTTCTCCAGAACTTTCATTGAAATAAACTTCCTCAACATTTAATGGTTCCTGAATAAATTTAAACCCACAGTGCCTCCAACTTCATCCTTTAAAAATGGCTAGATAAGTACCATGACATTTTTTAAATTCCCATGACCAGATGGCACTGGAGTAACTTTGGATCTTATGCTGTTGATCATGAGTGTACAAGACAGTGCCTTGATTGACTTGGTTTCATGAGAATGGTGTAGAACAGAGATGACAGTAATTTGGAGACTGCTGAGTTGGGGCCTAGAGCAGTGATGTGCAGGTGTGTGATAAAACATCTGTGTTGGGGCCATGTGGATCTGCTATTGGCTTCCAAATGGCTTGTGACTGACATGCTGCAGCCAGCAGACCCTTATATGTAAAGGCATCTTGTTATATGGAGATTTTTCAGGGCAATGTTCAGAATCAAGTTGCTATGGTCAAGGGGGCAAGCATGTGCGATAGAAGCCTGGTTGGTGCATTTATATGCAGACCCTGACACACCACATGTGACAGAAATCCCTCCAGCACTGTGCCCCAGTTGAAATCCTTGTATTTCAAGAAGCAAATACCAAACTCCAAGTGCAGCAGCAAGAAACACCACGAAAACTGGAGGATTACCAACTGGGTTCTCAGTCCAAACAGGGAGACACTTAGCCCCAAGTTGCCACAGTTTACCTACAAAGAGAGAATTCAGAACTGCTGCCACATGTTCATTAGGAAAATAAGAAACAACATCCTCCAGGTCACATAGATGAAGACCCAGCTTTGATGGTCTCACTACAAAGAAAGCTAAAGCTTCTGACAACAACGTATATTTCAAGTGCCCAACCTCAGAGGCAGTTTCTCAAGAAGTCTTTAGGCAAGCAGAGCTCCATGTTTCTGGAGTGTTTACCCTTTCCCTTACTTTTGGAAACTCCTCTACCACCTTCAAGGTTGTGAACTCCTGAGCATTTTCCATTCCAGATATGTATTAAAAGATTTTCTAATTCTTCTCCTCTAATTGTGTCTTACTTGGGGCGAAGGTAATGTCAAGGCATTTTTCTGGATGAGAGTGGAAAGATTTTTGTTTAGCATATGTTTGCATACACATTGGTTTCATTTTCCTATTTTCCATTTGAAATACTGAATCCCTGACACTAACCCATACTGTACTAGAATCTGACTACTAATCCTAATATGATGGAGAAAAAGAATCCTAACAGAAAAGAAATAGAAGCTGTTCAGAGAAGGCATGGTATATATTTGGACTTGCCTTTTGCAAGTAGGTGTTATAATTCTAGTCAATTTTTAATTGAAATAGTCCTCCATGTGTTTTTAAAGTTAACAAATATGTGAATTCCTGTCTCCCTTTCTCTGTATCCTATTCAGCACATCTATTTTATATGCACATAAAGAATCCTACCTTTTATCACGTGTATATTTTTGTGCGGTAGCTGATTTGGCAGATACAAATTTTGAGAAGAGATCACTCCTCCTAGATGCTGTTGGAACTGAAAATTGAACCTATGGGTGAGCTTCCTAGGAGAACAACATTATACATAAATCCCTGTTAAGTAAATTGAATATTTTTAGATCTGTGAATGATGTATATTTCATGGTGAATTTCGATTGGCATATATGTTGCTACATTTTAAAATTTGTGTGTGTGTGTGTGTGTGTGTGTATACACACATACACACTCTCCAGATTTTTCAAAATATGAAATATATGTGTCTTATTTACACTCCCTAAATTCATTCATGTTCAAGTATGTGGATTTATAATCAACTTTTCACAAGATTATTTTCAGAAATATTCATCCACCTGAAATTCATATTTGTTTTCTATTACTGAAAACTAACTTCAGTGAATGGTGCATACGTATCCTGTTGATAGTCACAGCCGAAGGGGCCACAGCAAACTTCCAGGTGCCAGCAAACTTTCAGCTGCAGGCTGATGATTGGCTCACAGCGGCCTTAGCAACTTCTTGCTCATTGTCTCCTCTGTGGTGATGCTCATTGGAGATGCTCATTGAGATGTTTCCCCACCTTTCAGACTTCCAGCTTATGATTGGCTCACAGCAGCCCCAGCAACATCTAGCTGATTGGCTCCTCTGCGGTGATGCTTATTGGGCTGTTTCCCTGCCCATTCACACCATGGAACTGCTCATTGGGGGACTTTTTTGGCTCTGCCCACGTGACCCAGCCAATCTGCCTCAAGAGCAGGAGGATTGTGAGAAGTGGATAGAGGCTTGTGTGGGAGGGAGAGGCTTTTGGGAAGCTGGTGTTGGGAGTTGGGGTTCTGAGGATTTTTCCTGAGAGGCTGTTTTGCTTGGCGTGTGTGGTTCTAAAAATAAAGTTAGTTTCTTTTGACAAGTGGATTCTGATTGTGCCCAACCAGACAGCGGCATTTGGTGGCTCATATGGGGAGCGACTGAGGGTAACTGATAAGGTAAACTGCGCGTTCTTGAGGGCAGGGCAAGAGGATGGGTAGCCATTTTATGATTCCTCTTTTGTTTTAAGTTGCCTGTCCCTGGAGATGAGTGAGATGGTAGAAAAACTGCTCACATCTGAGGAAAAACTATTTGTGTCTGAGGAACAGATAGGGAGAAAGGCTATAATAATTTTTTGTTGTTCCATTTTTATTTCGTTCTATCTCTTTTTTTGTTTGGTGTTATTTTGTTGGTTTTTATTATAGTAGAAATATGGGATCAAAAATTAGTAAAAAAAAAACCAAAAAAGTGTTAAGTAAATTGTTAGAGGAAGGAGGCATCCCAGTAAAATCAAGAGCAATCATGGCAATTGTTGATACAATACAAAAATGTAGACCATGGCTTTTTAAGGAGGAGTTGTTAAATATATCACAATGGAACCATCATGGTGCAGATTTAAAAAGAATAGAAAAGAAAAGCCCAGGGATTCTGCCAGTTGGCACATTGCCATTGTGGACATTCATATCTTGTTTGCTTAGTTCAAAGCCTTCAGTTCAGTCAATGGTAGAGGAAGAAGAAGACATATTGATTCAAGTAAAACAGAAGGTGTCTCAAGTTAGTCAGACAGAAGAAAAAATTCAAGTAAAAGAGAAGGTCTCTCGAGCTAGTCAGATAGAGGAAACTATTCAAGTAAAAGGGAACGTCTCTCGAACTAGTCAGACAGAGGAAAAAATTCAAGTAAAAGAGAAGGCCTCTAAAGCTAGTTAGAGAAAGAAAGTGTAAAACAGTAAAAAACATCAGGGGAAGTTTACAACAGGAGACTGCTACTAACACCTTTCTATCACCAGATGACATAAGTGTCCAACTAACAAGGCCACTTTCTTATGCTGGGAGGCCCCCAACTCCCGCAGTTGATAGTTAGGATCCTGAGACAAGATCTCAAATATTAACATGCCCTATATTTGAGGTAGGAGGGCAGCGTGTTTACCATGCTTTAAATTTCAAAACAGTGAAGCAGCTAAAAGAGGCTGTAACAACCTATCGTCCTCAAGCACCCTTCAATGTAATCATGGTCGAATCCATTAACAACTTGAACATGAAGCCAGTGGATTGGGCTAATATGTGTAATGTTGTGCTAAATGGAGGACAAGGCATGTTATGGAAGGTTGCCAATGAGGAATGTTGAAAGGAGACAGCTAGGCGAAATGCAGGAGCTGGTTATCCTCAGAGAAATCTAGATATGTTGTTAGGAAAGGGACCTTATGAAGATCAGCAGCAGCAAATTGCATATGATCATGGTGTATGTGCACAAATTGGTGTAGATGCAATTAAGGCATGAAAGACTTTACAAGAACATGGAGGTTTACAAGGTCAATTATCTAAGGTAATACAAGGAGCTAATGAACCTTATGCTGAATTTGTAGATAGGCTTATTCAAAGAACTACCAGAGTTTTTGGGAATACAGAACAAGCAATGCCATTACTAAAACAACTGGCTTATGAGCAAGCGAATCGTTGTTGCAGAGATATCATTAGACCATGGAAAAATGAAGATTTAAACACATTGATTTAATTATGTAGAGACATTAATGAACAAGAGCAAGTCATGGCAGCTGCAGTAAAACAGGCTTTAGTTGCCAGATACATTAATGAACAAGGGCAAATTGTGGCAGCTACAGTAAAACAGGCTTTAGATGCCAGACCAAGAACATGCTACCAATGTGAAGAAACAGGACATTTTAAAAGGAATTGGCCCATAGAAGGAGGGTTTAACAATATTAGGTATCAAAGGAGTAGAATACCAGGTATTTGGCCACAATGCCATAGAGGGAGACATTGGGCTAATGAGTGCTGTTCTCAAACCACCATAGAGGGTACTCAATTATCAAAAAATGAACAAGGACCAGGTGTTTATCCACGATATCATGGAGAAAGGCATTGGGCTCAATTGCCAAATAAATGGACAGGGGGTTCCAATGCTCCGGGGCCCCAAACCACAAATATACAGAGCACTGGAGGAACCCAGCAACCCCATCAGGGTAGTGCCCAGGACACATTGTCCATCAGATCCCTCATCAGACAAACCAGAGGGAGAACAGTGTTGGACATCTGCGCCTCTGCCAGATCAGTACTAACTCCAGAGATGGGAGTTCAAATCATTCCCACAGGGGTAAAAGGACCTCTTCCCAAAGGAACCATGGGCTTATTATTGGGATGCAGCTCTTCTACTCTAAAAGAACTTATGATAAGTCCTGGGGTGATTGATCCTGATTATGAAGGTGAAATAAAAATTATAGCCAGTTCTCCAAAGGACATATCAGTAATTTCACAAGGAGATAGAATAGCACAGTTACTAATAATACCCAGCCTATATGATAAATTTTCCAGTCGTACTGTAGAAAGATGTTCCAAGGGATTAGGCTCCACAGGTGTAGATTTGGCTATGCTTTCTTTAAATTTAGATTCTCGCCCCATGCTAAAACTAAATATTCAAGGGCATGAATTGAATGGGCTACTGGATACAGGTGCAGACATTAGCATCATCTCTCGTCAAGAATGGCAAAAACATTGGCCATTACAACAAGCCACTCAAACGCTTTGAGGCCTATAAGTGGCGACTAATCCCCATAGAAGTAAAATGGTATTAGATAGGAAGGATCCTAAAGGATGTGAAGGAACTATACAGCCATATGTATTGGATCATCTTCCCATAAATTTATGGGGACGAGATGTCCTAGATCAATTAGGTTTGACATTAACAAATAACATCAACCAAAATGCAGCCACTATTATGACTAGACAAGGTTTTAGGAAAGAAAAAAGATTAGAAAAACAAGAATAAGTCATAGCAGCACCAATACAAATAAATCAAGGAACAGAGAGACATGGGTTGGATTTTCAGAAAGGGCCACTGAGACAATAAAAATTACCTGAAAATCAGAAAGACAGTATGGGTTCCTCAGTGGCCCCTGACTGAAGAAAAGATACAAGCAGTCCATGACCTGGTAAAACAACAATTAGCAGAAGGACATATACAACCGACTGTATATCCCCAAAATACTCCCATTTATGTCATCAAAAAGAAATCTGGTAAATGGAGACTATTGCAAGATTTTAGAGCCATTAATAATGAGATGGTTATTATGGGACCTGCTCAATCAGGGATTCCTCAATTGTCTGCTTTGCCAATAACCTGGTATGTTTTAGTTATAGATATTAAATATTGTTTTTTTTTCAATTATAATTCATCCTAAGGATAGTCCAGGTTTTGCTTTTACTATCCCTGCACTGATTCATGAAGGTCCTGATCAGAGATATGAATGGAAAGTACTCCCTCAAGGGATGGCTAACAGCCCAACTATGTGTCATATTTATGTTAACAAAGTAATCCAGCCACTTAGAAATCAAAATTCTGAACACAAATATTTCACTATATGGATGATGTATTATTAGCACACAAAGCTAAAAACACATTGCTAGAAAGTTATGCCACACTTACAAACTTATTAAAAATTATAATGTAGAGATAGCAATAGATAAAGTACAATTAAATTTTCCAATTAATTATTTAGGAGTTCTGTTATCCTCAACCATGGTCAGTCCACCAAAAATTCAAATACGAGTAGATCAACTCAAATCACATAACGACTTTCAAAAGTTATTAGGAGACATAAATTGGATAAGGCCTTATCTAGGTATACCAACAGGAGAGTTGGGACTTTTATTTGATATCCTAAAAGGTCTATCAGATAAAAATTCACCCCGCATGTTAACACCTGAAGCAAGAAAGGCATTAAAAATCAATGAAACATATATGGAAAATATGCATTTGGATAGAATTGATATAAGTTTGCCTTTATTATTTATTGTACTACCAACAAAAAATATTCCTACAGGAGTATTTTGGCAAGAAGGTCCATTATTATGGATACATTTATCTTATTCTCCTTACACTATTCTTACTAGGTATCCTGAGGCTTTAGAATAATTAATACTCAAAGGAATTAAAGCAGCAAAGGGAGTGTTTGGAATTTCTTCCAATAAAATTTTTACTCCATATACTCTGAATCAAATTGATGAGTTAGCTAATGAGTTAAATACTTGGGCAATAATCATTGTCCAATCTAATGTTTCATTTGATAACCACTTACCATCTAACCCTTTATTGTCTTTTTGGTCATCGCATCCTGTAATTTTTCCAAAATTGAGAAGAAAAACACTTATCATGAATGCTTCAAATATATTCACTGATGTATCAAATAATGGTACAGCAGCAATAGTTATACCTGATAAAACTTATAAATTTTTAGTACCCAAACAATCAGCTCAAAAGGTAGAGCTTAATGCAGTATTACAAGCTTTTGAGATATTTAAATATTCTGTATTTAATTTATTTTCCGATAGTCAGTATATAGTTAATGCTATAGTATCCCTTGAAGTTGCTGGTAAGATTTCTCCTTTCTCTACTGTTTTCTCTTTACTTTCCAATATAAAAAGTCTAATCTGGGACAGAAAAGATCTATTCTTTATAAGACATATCAGGGCACATCCAAAAAGAAGATGATTTGACTCAAGGCCTTATCAGCTGATATCCAAAATTCCAGTTTGACTATCCTTACATCTGAGATAGAACCAGGATGCTTTTTTCATTATCTATTTTATTATTGCCCTTTCCCAAATTCTATTTTGTTTTTTGAGCTCATACAGACCTAGTTTAATGTTTTGCTGATCAGTTCTATTTTTTGACAAAAGAGTTTTTGAACATTGCAATGGAGATTTCACGTGTAAAAAGTTATAAGGCCTTTACTATTAGGTTATGTGTTGTATGTATTATATTATGTGTGCACACTTGTGTTTTGTGTTATATGTTTGAATGTTCGTATGTCCATATATGATATATGATGAGCGCTCATAAAAAAAATGGATCCAAATATTTTTTTATTCACATTATTTAAATGGTTTAATTTAAATTGGGTAAAGAGCTGTTGAGGTTTGTTTTAAAATTTGAAAAAAAGGAGGTTAACAGATCTGTTTCCTTTCTTTCACCTTTCCTTTTCATTATATTTAATAATTATCTTCAAGACAATGTAAGTAGTTAAGAAAATTGTTTTCTTTCAGTGCCTTCTGGAATGTTACATAATTTTTCTTTAGCCATTATTGCCAGAATTCCTATCTTCATCCCAGTGCTGGTGAAATCAAAGATAAAACCAATCTACAGCTTCTGCAATAGCCATCACTGAAATGCTTGCAGAACTTGCCTAGACACATTGAGAACTCTCCTGTATGCATTGTAAACTACCTGTTTGTGCAGCGACTTGTGGTAGTGTTCGGGTATATTTGCTGATGATGTCATCAGTGGTACAATTTTTCCAAAAGGAGCCGTCAATTGGCTTGGTGTATCTTCCTCTCTTCTGTGTGTCATTATCGTCCAGCTAATGTTTGGGGGCCATTAGAAGTGAGGCAAAGAACCTCACCACCCCCCGGTGGTACAAAGACCTCTCCACAGGTGTTGCTGTAAACTGGACCGGTAGTCAGTGATGGGTAAGATCCAATTGCAATGGTACCAACTTAACGGGTAAGGACCATATGTACTATTGGACAACCTAAGGCAGGCACTGTCCCTAAGCCACATGTGTGTTGTTTAAACAGAGAGGGGGAGATGTTGAGAGCCACATCCGAAGGGGCCCCAGGAAAATTCCAGAAGCCAGCAAACTTCCAGCTGCTGGCTGATGATTGGCTCACAGCAACATCTAGCTGATTGGCTCCTCTGCGGTGATGCTCATTGGGCTGTTTCCCTGCCCTTTCAGACCACGGAGTTGCTCATTAGTGGACTTATTTGGCTTTGCCCACATGACCTAGCCAATCGGCCTCAAGAGCAGGAGGATTGTGGGAGGTGGAGAGAGGCTTGTGTGGGAGGAAGAGGCTTTTGGGAAGCCAGTGGTGGCAGTTGGGGCTCTGAGGGTTTTTCCTGAGAGGCTGTTTTGTTTGGCGTGTGTGGTTTTAAAAATAAAGTTAGTTTCTTTTGACAAGTGGCTCCTGATTGTGCCCAGCAAGACTGCGGCATTATCCTAATATTTCTACAGTAACTGCCCCAGTTTAACAGCAATGCAAGTAGACTCTTATGGGACATGATTTGTATTTTGATGTTCATTTTTATTCAACACTGGTACATTACTATTTCTTCAGTTTATGCACATCAGAGGGTATATATTTCTTGCACAAGTTGGCAAATTTATAGGCATTTGTTTCACTTTCAATCACTTCCTGCTTCAGAACACATGTATTACTCCAGGTTTCTTAACTGGTCTATTCGTGAGACTTCTTTCCAAACATATTATTTCCGATTTTCTTTATAATTGTTTAAGCAAAACTCACACACCCTTCATGATAAACCATAACTATCATTTCACAATTAGATGTATAACTGTTTGGAATGAATGATTGTATATCAATATAAGATTTCTTATATATTTTCTGATATCAATTCAATCCATGATTTAAAGTGGAACCAGTTATATTATTTATTCACAGCATGGTCTATTCATGCATTATCTATATTCATAGACACAGGGTACACCTCTTTGTACCCCCAATACTAATTTATACGTTTTCAAAATATTGCTCCCAGTAATAGAGGAAGAAATACTCATGTCACCTGATCTAAATATGCATGTTATCACAGTAATATTCTGGACGCAAAATGCAAAATTCACACGTGTGATTGTACCAAAGCCTAAATGGACACTGAACATGGATTACTAAAAACATCCATGTCCAGCTTGCATAACGCTATCAAATGTCAATCCTATCAGTGACTACATATTTGTTTCTTCCTAATATATTCAACCTCAAAACTGTTGAAAATGTCTAATACTATCACTCACCCTGTACTTTGCCTGTTTTCCTAATGTCTCTATTGATATCGGCTTTCCTACATATTTTCCCCAGTTCATCATTGTGACTGACCCTTCACATGTGCTGACATTGATATTCACTCTCTAACCAAAACCCAGTTGCTAAAGAACTTTTGGTACAAATACTAAATTCACCCTTGTTCCAAAATCTACCGACTATCTTCCTGATCCTATTGATTATCCCTGTTTGAGTGGATGTTCTCCTCTACATTCAATCATCCAAGGTACAAGTCCTATGGCATTGTATATCGACTTATCTGAGACATGTGTGCAGAATGTAATTTAAAGCTATGTATCGCAATCAATTGCTCAATGCACTTCTGAGCTTCAAATCTCACCTAGATTTCTGTTTACATACTTATATTTCACCTCTGTATTCCTATAAATATTGCAGGTTCCCAATACCATTATTCATCCCACAGAATGATTCCTAAACCAAATCGATCCTGTTATTATCCCTAACCATACACTGTTGCCTCAATCTAACATTACAAAAGAGCAGGGACAGAGTTCATTTTACAATACAGGAATGTAGGGGATCTTACACCTGCTGAGAACCTCAAATTTCTATGCAGAAATGATCCCTGGAGAAGATGTAGGCAGCTATGAAGGACCTGAGAGAGCAAAAGCCATCTTCCATGGCAAACACCTTGTGATAACGAAGGGATGTGTATGAATCAGCCTCTCTTTTCTTAATGTAGAGAAGATGGACCAAACCAGACCTGCGTGGAGAGGTGTTCCCGGGTGGCCATTGTTGATATACCATTCAAACTTGTCAAAGTGTCACAGGAAGTAGGGGCAGCCTCCATCTCATGAGACCCATGAAAGCAACTGTTAGGACAAAGTGGTTGCCAAGGCAGTGATCTCATTCAGTTCCTGAAGGAGGTGACCTACCTAACTTCGTTGGTGATGTAACTCTCTGAAATTGGGATCCAAGAAGCCAGGCACCCAGAGCCAGTCCCAGTCCCAGTCCCAGTGGTCGAACTTGTTTGGATTTACCAAGGACAGAGTCAGTCTTTCTTGGTACCTAATGATATGAGGATGGCCAAATGCCAGTAGAGCTCAGAAAAGGGGCCTTTCCCTAGATAGCAGGTTTTGGCTCAATGCTGCCTGCTGACAACTTCATAGAGTGGGCCAAGAAGAACAGATCTGAGACAGGCCAGGCCATTTTGGGGCAACATAGTATGGCCCACCAGTCAGAGGACACTCCAGATAGTCACAGACCTACTTGGGGAAGGAGGTGCTTTTGTGGATGTGGATGTGAGTTTGTGGTTTTGTCTCATGTTCTGAAAATAGGTAGGAATGGTGGTTTGTATGGTTTGGAGTTGACTGTTTCTAGGAAGTCGTTTGGCAAGGCGAGTGTTTCTATGTCTGTGTATCCACTGTGTTCGTGGTTGTAGTCTTTAGAAAAGAGAATGCATCAATGGAGGTTTCCTGTCTAGTTGGAAGCTTCCCAGCATTCATCCTGCCCACTTTATAAATGGACTGTGGCTTGCCTTATGGATGGGCAACACCTACTATCTTCCTAAGGTCCTCTACACATCTTGATTTCTGGCCTCTCTCCAGAATAGGCTCATGGTTTTGTGGCCAAGATATGTACCACCTCCAAAATCTGTTACATGGCCATGTAATGGATAGCTGAAGGGAATGGGAACATCTCAGAAAACTCAGATATCAGTGTAACCAGTAAAGTCTCAGTTTAAAAACCTTGCTTTGGCCCATTTGCTTACCTATGGTTATGTTGCCCTGAATGTCAGGAAAGTATTTGCCTCAGGCCACCCCTTTCTGAAGCCTGAAGAAAACATTTTTCAAATGGAAATGAATGGGCATCACCTGTGGATCTTTGCTTAATTGCTTTGGAAAGAGATGTGTCTGAATCAGCCTCTTGGCCCTGTGTGAGGTTGGGGCTTTGATTCTCAGAAGGTGATAGATCTAAAGAAAGATCCCATGTGTGCTTGGGTTTTCTATTGCCTCCAACTCACATAAAGGATTTATACCTGACAATCAGGATTAAATTGGAGAATCAGAACAGTATTAACGGCAGGCCTATTTGATCACTCCTGGTTCACAGGAAGGGTGTCTAGGTCACCCTGACTTTAGGCAAATGAGGGGCAAGGGAGTTTATTTTGGAAACTGTCTTGGGCTTCGCCCCTCATGGAAAATTCCATCCAGAGGTTACGATGAGTGTCTATATGGAAGATGATGAGGGCCATGTGGCAGTGTTTTGGTTTTAATTGTGGTCATTTGTGTGCTGGTTGGAAGAGATGACTGGGTACACCTGGACCTGAACTCTGGTGTGATTCCCCTTAGAGACTGAGTTCTGGAACTGACTTCAGGGAAGTATTGCCATTAATTTTGGTGGGATTTTAGGAGGCCACACATGAGAGTCGCCCTTGGAAACTGAGATCTAGTCTCAGGGTGTCTTTCCACAGTGCACTGGGAATCTCCACCAGGATATAAGACGATTTTATTCTGAAAGACTTGGCAACCATAGTAAAGAGTCAAAACACATATTGAACTCACATTGAGTAGACATCAATGGGTCAGGCTTCATGTGACATTTTGGCCACTCGTTGGGAAGCGTTGCCTTTTAGAGTTCTCCAGAGCTTTCATCCTCACCATTTAATGGTTCCTGAATGAATTGAAAAACCAGTGCATCCAACTTGATACTTGAAAAATGGCTAGATAAATACCATGAAATTTTTGAAATTCCCATGACCAGGTGGCACTGGAGAACCTTTGGATGTCCTGTTGCTGATCATGAGTGTACCAGACAGTGCCTTGAATCACTGGGTTTCATGAAAATGGTGTAGAACAGAGATGCCAGTAAGTTGGAATTTGCTGAGTAGTGGGCCTAGAACAGTGGTGGGCAGGTGTGTGATTAAACATCTGTGTTGGTGTCATGTGGATTGGCCATTGGCTTCCAAATGGCTTTTGACTGACATGGTGCAGCCAGCAGACCCTTGCATGTAAATGCATCTTGTTATATGGAGAGGTTTCAGAGCAATGTTCAGAATCAAGTTGCTAGGGACAAGGGGGAAGTCTATGTTGGATATAAGACTGGTTGGTGCATTCTCCTGGCAGACCCTGACCCACCACATATGACAGAACTCCCTCCAGTACTGTGTCCCAGTTGAACTACTTGTATTTCGTGAAGCAAACACCAAACTCCCATTGCAGCAGCTAGAAAGACCATGAAAAATGGAGGATGACCACATGGCTTCAGAGTCCACACAGGAAGACACTTAGCCCCCATTGGCCACAGTTTACATACAAAGAGAGAATTCTGCACTACTGCCTCATGTTCATTAAAGAATAAGGAAACATGTGCTCCAGGTTACATAGATGCAGACCCAGCTTTGATGGTCTCACTGCAAAGGAAGCTAAAGCTCCTGACTACAACATATATTTCCAGTGCCCAAACTCAGAGGCAGTTTCTCATAAGTCTTCCGGTCAGCAGAGCACCATGTTTGTGAAGTGTTTACCCTGTCCCTGACTTTTGGAAACTCTTCTACCACCCCCAAAGTTGTGAACTCCTGAGCATATTCCATTCCAGATAAGTATTCATAGATTTTCTAACTCTTCTCCTCTAATTGTGTCTAACTTGGGGCGAAGGTAATGTCAAGGCATTGTTCTTGATGAGAGTGGGATGATTATTTTTAGCACATATTTGCATAAACATTGGATTCATTTTCCTAATTTTCATTCGAAATACTGAATCACTCACACTAACCCATACCCTACTAGACTCTATATTCTGACTCCTAATCCTAATATAATGGAGAAAAATAACCCAAAATGAATAGACATACAAGCATTTCAGAGGAGGCATGGTGTATAATTGGACTTGCCTTTTGCATTATGTAGAATTGAAGTTATAAATCTAGTCAATTTTTTGTTGAAATAGTTCTCCATGTGTTTTTTTAACTTTTGTTGTTTGTTGTTCAAAACATTATATAGTTCTTGATATATCATATTTCACACTTTGATTCAAGTGAGTTATGAACTCCCATTTTTATCCCGTATATAGTTTGCAAAATCATATCAGTTACGCATCCATTGATTTACATATTGCCATACTAGTGTCTGTTGTATTTTGCTGCCTTTCCTATCCTCTACTATCCCCCCTCCCCTCCCCTTCCCTCCCATCTTCTCTCTCTACCACCTATACTGTAATTTATTTTTCCCCCTTGTATTTTTCCCTTTCCCCTCACTTCCTCTTGTCCGTAATTTTGTATAACCCTGAGGGTTTTCTTCCATTTCCATGTAATTTCCCTTCTCTCTCCCTTTCCCTCCTACCTCTCATCCCAGTTTAATGTTAATCTTCTTCTCATGCTCTTTATCCCTACTCTGTTCTTAGTTACTCTCCTTATATCAAAGAAGACATTTGGCATTTGATTTTTAGGGATTGGCTTCCTTCACTTAGAATAATCTGCTCTAATGCCATTCATTTCCCTGCAAATTCTATGATTTTGTCATTTTTTAATGCTGAGTAAAACTCCATTGTGGCCTCTGGCGTGCGCCCAGGTTTCCGTTCCTGTCTTCCTGTTTGTTAATTTCTGGCCTGTTTATTGTTGTGACCAGGACCTTAGTCAATGCCTTAGTCTGTCTTTTGCATCTCTCATCTTCCCTTTGCTCCCTTTCTTTCTCTTTGTTTCTCTCATATAGTATACTTTCTCGGCTTCTCTGACTAAATCTCCCAAAGTCATATCTTGTGATCCCTCTAAGAGTTGTAACTTTCTTTTAATATCCAGGGCAGCTTGCCCAATGAAGGCCATCATGACAGATGCCTTTTGATCCTCTGCCTGAGGATCAATAGGGGCTCGAGCCTTTGACTGAGGGGGAAACCTGTCCTCAGGGAAGACTTAAAAAAGCGGAGCTTGCGATTGCCTCAGCAGACACCACCGAAAGACAGATCCAGGAGGAGAGTGGGGATGACACATGGTGAGTGACCCACCATGGGACAAGCAGTTTCGTCACATGATTTGTTTTTGTCAGGCCTCAAGGAGGCCCTCAAGACATAGGGGGCACATGTTAAGAAAAAGGACTTAAAATTATTCTTTTCATACATAGGAGAATTGTGTCCATGGTTTCCCCCTAAAGGGTCCATTGATGGTAGAAAATGGCTTAGAGTAGGAGACTGTTTAAACCATTTTTTTTGTTGTTGTTGAAGAAAAAGTCCTAGAACAAAGGTATATTAGACCTTTTGTAGACATTAATATTTTATAAGATTTTTAAACACCTAGAAAAATTTGTAAGTTTAAATTTAAAGACATTTATATTTATCTGTTTATCCAATTTAAATTGAACCATTTAAATCACGTGAATTAAAGATCTTTGGATCCACTTTGAAATAGTAAGCTTGCCTTAATTTGATTTTAATTGGAGTCAGTGGTCTTTTCTTGCATCCTGGTGTAATATTTTGTAGTTTCCCATCGAGATGACCCTGCCCCAATAGATCACAAGACCAGACTACTGGAAATTCTGAAGCTGGCCTTCCCTCCAGTTCTCTGGCATGGAGAGGCAATTTCCAAGGCCTTGGTGTGAGATTTTGGTTCAGGGAGCACTGCAGTGAACCACCGCCCTAAAACTATTAGCAAGCACATGGTGAAGGAGGCCTCCATAGGTAAGTGGCGCCTATATAACATCTGATATCCGGTTAAGGGAGATCTCTTCTGATGACAGAGTGGTGTCCTGGGGAGACACACATATACTCCTGTCTGGTACAGTAACGAGAATCATTCTGTCCTCTGTTATGTTCTGTAGGGAATTCCTCTGAAAGCATAGAGAGGTGCCAATGGGCACGCAGGAGCTCCTATCCCAGAGCTTTAGCAAGACGTTGCATAGTTCCTCTGTTTTTCTGTTTCTGCGCTGGTTTTCTGTTTTTTTGTGTGTTTTGTTCTGTGTTTCATATGTTTTTTTTTTTTTTTTGGTTTGTTTTAGTGTGTTTTGTTGTGTGATTTCTGTAGTAAAACTTAACTGAAAATGGGTAATAAAGCAAGTAAACTGACACCCATTTGGACTGTGTTTTAAAGAACTGTGATGAACTTTAATACCCTTTGTTAAGCAGGATGAGAGAAGCCCCTAGCTGGCTGCCTGGAGCACACCCACTGCAGAGGGCAATGCCTGCTGGGGACCTAAGAACTGAGTATCTCCCAGGTTAACACGTGAAACTCCTTAAAACCCCTTGTCCCTTCAGATCGATAGAATCACAACCATTGGGCAGAGACCCCTGTTTTTCTCCTTTGTTAGCAAAGCAGTAAATCTCCCTTTTTCTTTTTCTCAAACCCTGTCCTCATTATTAAATTGGTATTAATTGGCTTCAAAATCAGGAACCAAACTTTAAGTTACAATTTTTGGTACCCCCCACACCCCGGAACTCTTTGAGAGCTGACTACTGAAATGTTAGGAGACGGAGCGTGCTTGGGGTGGAACCGAACAAGAGGAGCTAATCCTGTAAGTGAAAGGAGGGACTGAGGGACTTCCAGCAGCTGCCCAAGCCCTGTTGCTTCAGAGAATTACCTACTTCCTTCCCTGCACTGTAAGGATTTTGCCATCTCTGTTTTCTTAAAAAAGAGAAAAAGAAAAAGGGGACACTAAATACAGTAAAGTCACCATGGAGACCCTTGATTTTACATTTCAGGTTGTCCCTCTGTGAAAACATCTGGTTCCCTTGTGGGAAAATCTATGGTGCCACTGGTGTAGGAGATTTTTCTCTTATCTGCTCTGGTTTAAAGGCTTCTGTCTGTAAGCCATAGTCTGGAGCTCCTTTCAGTCTGTCTTGTGTCTTTGTTTCTGGCCCTTTAAGACATGTGCAATAATGTGTTGATATTATAAATCATTTCTTGGGAATGATCTTAGCTGAATGTGTATCTAAATGATGATGTTTTATTGTAACAATCTGGCATCTGAATGGGTTTTTGAAGCATTGCACAATCTTGCAGTTAAAAGTCGGGTTTAGGAAATTGTTTAGTTTATGATTTCAGAAAATTCATGCCAGAGAACTTAAATACTTAGGATGGAAAACTAGAGAACTCTACTTCCAAGTTGGCAAGTAACTTCCCAATCATTCAGGCTTTTTTTTCACCAATTTTTAATAGGGTAGCCTGGGAAAATGTCACTGTGTCTACCAGTGCATTAATTTGGACAAGGAGAGTAAATCATAATATGGTATCTGTTGACAAAACAAGATATAAAGATGTAAAATTTTGTAAACTGTGTCTTAAACTTGTATCATAAAATTTTGTGAATTTTGTCTTAAAATTGTATTATAATTTTCAACATCTGAACCTGAAAATTATGGTTGAAATGACTTAGGCCTGATGTGTCTGCTCAGAATAGCAGCTTTTTCCTGCTCCTTCCAGACCTCAGCCAGGACTTATGTTGAATGGCAAATGAAAGAGGCCTGCAAGCTCAGTAGGAGAGTGATCTGAGGCCTAAAAAAAATTAAATTGTATGGTATTTACTAATTAATGGCCAGTCAATTTTTCTAGGACTCTTATTTTTTCCTTAGATTCTTTCTTTTTTTTTTTTTTTGAGCTCATGATTTTGATCCTAAAGACCTAGGATGATGTTTTTCTGACCAGTTCTATCTTTGACTAACTGTGTAGTTTTTGAAACATTGCAATGGATATTTCACCTGGAAAAGCTACAAGGCCTTTACTATTATTATGTGTGCACAATTTTGTTATGTGTTGTATGTCTATATATTCATATGTCCGTATATCATATATATGATACACAAATTAACATTTACAAAGAGCACTCATTAAAACAAAAACGCTCATAAAAACAAATTTTAAAAAGTGGATCCAAAGATCTTTAATTCAAGTGATTTAAATAGTTGAATTTAAATTGGATAAGGAGATAAAAATAAATGTCTTTAAATTTAAGCTTACAAGTTTTTCTAGGTGTTCAAAAATCTAATAAAATATTAATGTCTACAAATGTTCTAATATGCCTTGGTTCTAAGACTTTTCCTTCAACAAAAAAATGGTTTACACTGTTCAATATATTTGTCTAATATATTGATAAATAAGTAATGTAAATTTGATATGGGATTACTCATTCATGAGTACTTTTGTTAGATATCTGATTGATTTACTAAGGTCTGTATAAGTTTGTACTAATGTCTGTATAAGATTGTAATAATCAGTCATGTGTTAAAGAGACAAAAATTTCTTAAAACATAAGTTTACCCATAACATTGTGTTTATTAAGTTTTATTTTTTCTAGAGCAAGAAACCATAAAAATTAAACAACTGATTAAATAAGAACTGTTATTTTAGAGCACTGTACTGCCATTTATTTAAAAGCTAAACTTGGTTAAGGTGGAAACTTCAATGTAATTGTGATGCTATTAATGTGCTCATATCTTTCAGGTATACGAATCTGTAAGGTAGAAACTTTAAAAGAGCATTATTTCAAGCTGGTGTTATGAAGTTGTATGGTAAAAAAGTATATTGGGCATTCATTTACTTCTTATCAATAAGATATGTAAAGTTGTATGTTACTTTTTACATTGAGGAACAATTTAAATGTATTTTTATGTTAATGAGAGTCTAATCTATATAAAGGTTAAAAACTTTCAGCCTTTCTTAAATTCATGTTTTAAATGTGATATCATATGGTGTTAACTAATGTTCATGTGACCTCAAATAATATATGTAATCTTTGTAAAATGATATTTAAAAAAACAAAGATCATTTTTAGAAGTAAAACACTTAAGTTTTATAAAGAGCCCTGCCTTACCTGAGATAAGGCTCTGTTTCCCATCTTACTATATGTGAGAATGACTACGAAAGCAGTAGGTCAGATATTATTTCATTTAAAGTTATGTTCAAAAGTTGTTTTTTTTTCTGTCAAGATTTCTAGGATCTCAAACAGGGGATATAATGTATAACTCAGCTTAAAACTTCAGGGTAGCTATTACACGAACTAAGTATTTTTACTCTTGTTAAAAAATTTTATTTTGTAATTTCCTTATAAG
The DNA here is from genome assembly GCF_048772815.1 of Callospermophilus lateralis. Lineage (NCBI taxonomy): Eukaryota > Metazoa > Chordata > Mammalia > Rodentia > Sciuridae > Callospermophilus > Callospermophilus lateralis. The sequence goes on along the minus strand of NW_027517495.1, from coordinate 410,738 downwards.
TGATCTAAAGATTCCTTGTTAGTGTTTTACAGAAGTGTTGCTTTAAGAACACAACATGGGTTAATTTAAGATAATAAGTCATCACCTACAAGACAGACAGAATAATACAGATCCCAGTTAATAAAAAAGATAAATAATTATAAAGTTATAGACATTAAAGCCCAGTACTCTTAATATAAGGCTGTTAAAATTTATTTGCTGGATGATTAAGATTAGGATTTATATTAAAGTTACATGAAAAGGGACAAGAAAAACAATATTCGGCTCTTGCCCTCTGAGTCAGTCTGAATCCAGGGAACAAGGGACTTCTCAAAGAGCTTTGCAACTCTGGGCCTCATATCTTCCCAATTAGGGAGATTAATGAGACCCCTGGAGAACAGAAAGCCAATCAGTGCATTTGCTAAGAAGAGGAGAGTCATCAGAGAAGGGAGACATCCCTGATGCTTCCAAGGGTAGCCACATGGTCAAGCAAGACCTGGACCCACCTAGCGCAAATGGCACTAGCAGAACTGAGAAGCTGCTCTCAAGTTTCCCCAGGAATGACTCCCATAAAAGCTCAGCTGACTGTTAACAATAGATAGAAACAAAAGTCAGTTTGACTGTTTCATGATAAACACTTAGGAAAGACAGTTAAAACCAAAATACAGCCATTCCTGGGCATTTTAAATAATAATATTAATAATAATAATAATAATTTTTTATACACATTATGTTAGCCTCCCAAAATAAGTAAGACTGGAGGCTACAAAGAAGGATTCCCAGAAAGGAATGCCTGATAACTATAAAAAGAGACTATCAAGAGGAGCTGCCAGAGGCAGAAATTTTTAGTTTAAGGCCTACAGATATTCCTAACCTACAGGTAGGGTTGGTGTTTGCTAGTACGATTATCCAGCCCTGAGTAACAGAATTAAAGGTTTCTCTATTACACACAGAGGTCATACTAGTAAAATGATTTTGCAAGATCAGATGATATTAAATCATTAAACTGTATCTTATGGAGAGGGATAACTGTAACACTAAATGTTAAATATTAAGTTGACAGTCCTGATAACTGGGAATATTAAAGCCTGCTGAGGGAACTTCTATACAGTGACATGTTCCAGCTGCTACAACATTTTTTCAGTACTCATGGTTCTTGTTTCTCACACAGAAGAACCCATCCCCAGATGAATTTACAACCTGTTCTTCCCCAACCAGACTTCAAAACGAACTGATTTCTAAAAGGCAACTCATGTCCCTCAACTGACTTCTAAAAGGCAACTCATGTCCCTTATACTGTGCCCACTCACGTCACTCTCTCTCAGCTCAGAAGAAGCCAAAATGAGTGATGCCTCTCGTCTTACAACGATGGAGCCAAAAATAAATAGAATATCAATATAAGTAATTAATTAAGTCAGGTAAAACCAGGAATCCAATTTTGGGTGAGTTCTAAAAATTTGGAGACTGTTACCTGAGGGATTAAAATTCCCTCATTGCTCTTTCCCTACCCTATCAAAAATTTGGAAGGGACACATTAAAAAAGGGGGAATGATTTGCATTTCTCTGACTGCTAGAGATGGTGAGCATTTTTTCATATACTTGTTGATTGATTGTATGTCCTCCTCTGAGAAATTTCTGTTCAGGTCCTTGGCCCATTTGTTGATTGGGTTATTCGTTATCTCATTGTTTAATTTTTTTAGTTCTTTGTATATTCTGAATATTAGCACTCTGTCTGAAGTGTGAGGAGTAAAGATTTGTTCCCAGGACGTAGGCTCCCTATTTACCTCTCTTATTGTTTCTTTTGCTGAGAAAAAAATTTTAGTTTGAGTAAATCCCATTTGTTGATTCTAGTTATTAACTGTTGTTCTATGGGTGTCCTATTGAGGAATTTGGAGCCCGACCCCACAGCATGTAGATCATAGCCAACTTTTTCTTCTATCAAACGCCATGTCTCTGATTTGATATCAAGTTCCTTGATCCACTTTGAGTTAACTTTTGTGCATGGCGAGAGTAAGGGATTCAGTTTCATTTTGTTGCATATCTCACTCCAGTAAGATTGGCAGCCATTAGGAAGTCAAACAGCAACAAGTGCTGGCGAGGATGTGGGGAAAAGGGTACTCTTGTACATTGCTGGTGGGACTGAAAATTGGTGCGGCCAATTTGGAAAGCAGTATGGAGATTTCTTGGAAAGCTCGGAATGGAACCACCATTTGATCCAGCTATTCCCCTACTCGGTCTATTCCCTAAAGACCTAAAAAGAGCACACAATAGGGACACTGCTACATCCATGTTCATAGCAGCACAATTCACAATAGCAAGACTGTGGAACCAACCTAGATGCCCTTCAATAGACGAATGAATAAAAAAAATGTGGCATTTATACACAATGGAGTATTACTCTGCATTAAGAAATGACAAAATCATAGAATTTGGAGGGAAATGGATGGCATTAGAGCAGATTATGCTAAGTGAAGCTAGCCAATCCCTTAAAAACAAATGCCAAATGTCTTCTTTGATATAAGGAGAGTAACTAAGAACAGAGTAGGGACGAAGAGCATGAGAAGAAGATTAACATTAAACAGGGATGAGAGGTGAAAGGGAAAGGGAGAGAGAAGGGAAATTGCATGTAAATGGAAGGAGACCCTCAGGGGTATACAAAATTACATAAAAGATGAAGTGAGGGGAAAGGAGAAAAATATAAGGGGGAGAAATGAACTACAGTAGAGGGGGTAGAGAGAGAAGAAGGGAGGGGAGGGGGGAGGGGGGATAGTAGAGGATAGGAAAGGCAGCAGAATACAACAGACACCATAATGGCAATATGTAAATAAATGGTTCTGCAACTGATGTGATTTTGCAATCTGTATATGGGGTAAAAATGGGAGCTCATATCCCACTTGAATCAAAGTGTGAAATATGATATATCAAGAACTATGTAATGTTTTGAACAACCTACAATAAAAATTAATTTAAAAATATTAAAAAGCAAAAAAAAATGGGGAGGAATGATAAACCCAACCTGATCATTTATTAAAATTGGGAGCCATCTTGCCACAAAGTCATGAAAAGATAATTTTGCTTTCCTATAAATTACTGCAAATTCTGAATCTGCTTGGAATGCCTGTCCGTGCCTTGAACTCACCCATGCCTGGCTCTCTGACCAGATAGCAGCCCTCTCTGAAAATTTAGTGACACCTCATAAATATTGGCCTTCTCTGGCCAGACAACGACTCTCGTGAGTCTCTAATGGTCCTCATAAATTCTGATGATGGGGCCAGCAAAAAAAAAATTGTAAACTAGCAATAGCGTGATGCTTCTCCGAGTTCTGTTATCTGTAACCCCCCTTTTGTGTAACTTACTGGACTATAAAGCTGGGCTGTAGGAAAGGTGGGGTTGCTGTCTTGTTTCTGCCATTTTGAGAGGGATAGGCAGCTCAGCCAGTGGAAAAATAATAAGCTTGCTTTAATTTGATTTTAATTGGAGTCAGTGGTCTTTTCTCCTGTCCTGGTCAAAAAGGTAAACACTCCACAAACATGGAGCTCTGCCGGCCTAAAACTTATTGAGAAACTCTCCCTGACCTTGGGCACTTGAAATATATGTTGTTGTCAGGAGCTTTAGCTTCTTTGTAGTGAGACCATCAGAGCTGGGTCTGCATCTATGTGACCTGGAGGACATGGTTTCTTATTTTCCAATGAACATGAGGCAGGAGTGCAGAATTCTCTCTTTGTAGGGAAACTGTTGTCACTGAAGGCTAAGTGTCTCCCCATGTGGTATGTGAAGCCATTTGCGCATCTTCCACATTTCATGGTGTTTCTTGCTGCTGCACTGGGGGTTTAGTATTTGCTTCATGAAATACAAGGAGATCAACAGGGACTCAGTGCTGGAGGGATTTCTCACACGTGTGGTGGGTCAGGGTCTCCAGGAGAATCCACCAATGAGGCTTATATCCCACATAGCTTGCCCCCTCAACCATTGCAACCTGATTCTGAACACGGCCCTGAAGCCTCTCCATATAACAAGATGCCTTTATATGAAGAGATCAGACATATAGGGATTACTGGCTGCACCATGTCTGCCACAAGACATTTGGAAGTCAATGGCAGATCCACATGGCCCCACCACAGATGTTTTTCACACACCTACCAACCACAGCTCTGGGTCACTACTCAGCAGGCGCCAACATACAGGATTCTTTCTTCTACACCATTTTCATGAAACCCAGTCAATCAAGGCACTCTCTGGTACACTCATGATCAGCAACTGGACATCCAAATGTTCTTCAGTGCCACTTGGTCATAAGAATTACAAAAATTTCATGGTATTTATCTAGCCATTTTTCAAGGATGAAGTTGGATGCACTGTGAGTTTCAATTCTTTCAGGAACCATTAAATGGTGAGGAATTTCATTTCAATGAAAGCTCTGGAGGACTCTCACAGGCAAGGCTTCCCATGGAGTGGCCAAAAGGTCACATGAAGCCAGGCCCATTGAGGTCTACAATGCTAGGTCCATGTGTGTTTTGAATCTCAACTATGGTTGCCAAGTCTTTCAGAATAAAATCATGTGATATCGTAGCTGAGATTCCCAGTGTTCTGTGGAGAGCCACCTGGGCCTATATCTCAGTTTCCAATGGGGACTCTCATGCGTGGCCTCCTGAAATCCCAACACAATTCATGGCAATTCTTCTCTGAGGTCAGGTCCAGAACGCAGTCTCTAAGGGGAATCACACCAAAGTTCAAGCCATGGTGGACACAGTTATGTCTTCCAACTGCCACACAAATGACCACAATTAAAACCAAAACACTTTCACATAGCCCTCGTCTTCTTCCATGTAGACACTCATCAAATCCTCTGGCTGGACGTTTCCAAAAGGGGTGAAGTCCAAGACCCTGTCCAAAATATGCTCCCTCGCCCCTATTTTGCCTAAGGTCAGTGTGGCCTAAACACCTTTCCTGTGAACCAGGAGTGATCAAATAGGCCTGACCTTATTACTGCTCCACTTCTCCAATTTGAGGCCTACTGACTGCCAGGTATAAATTCTTTATATGAATGGGAGTCATGAAAAAACCCAAGCATCTATGGTCTAGCCTTTGCAGGCCAGGATGGAGGTCAGGAACCTTACAGAAGATGGCGAGAGACTTCATACACAATGACTGCTATTTTGACCATTTTGTATTTGTAGCACACATGGAATCTTACCTTAGATCCATCAGGTGTTAAGAATCTAAGCAGCAGCCTCACACAGGTTCACGAGGCTGATTCAGACACATCCCTTTTGGAAGCAATTAAGCAAAGAGCCACAGGTGATGCCCATTCATTTCCATTTGAAAACTGTTTTCTTAAGGCTTCACAAAGGGGTGGCCTGAGGCAAAGACCTTCCTGACATTCAGGGCAATGAAGCAATAGGTAAGCAAATGGCCCAAAGCAAGGATTCTCCACTGAGACTTTACTGGTCACATTGATATCTGAGTTTTCTGAGATCCTCCCATTCCCTTCAGTTATCATGTACATGGCCATGTCACAGTGCTTGGAGGTGGTACATATCTTGGACACAAAACCATGAGCCAATTCTTGAGAGTGGCCAGAATTCAGGAAGAAAACAGAAACGTAGTAAGATAGTAGGTGTTGCCCATCCATAAGGCAAGTCACAGTCCATGCGTTAATTGGGCAGGATGAATGCTGGGAAGCTTTCTACAAGACAGGAAACATCCATTGATGCATTTTCTTTTCTAATGTCTACAACCACGGACACAGTGGGAGAAACAGACATAGAAACACTCGCCTTGTCAAACAATTTACTAGAAAAAGTCCATTCCAATCCAAACAAACCACCTTTCCTACCTATTCTCAGAACATGAGACAAAACCACACACTCACACCCACACCCACAAAGGCACCTCCTTCCCCCAAGTAGGTTTGTAACTATCCAGAGTGTCCTTTGACTGGTGGGTCATACTATGTTCCCCTGATATGGCCTATCCTTTCTCAGATCTGGTCTCCTTGGCCAACTCTGTGACGTTGTCAGGAGCATGTGGAGAGCCACTACCTACTTTCTCAGGAAAGGTCCCTGGCATGTGGCCATCCTCACATCAGTAGGTACCAAGAAAGACTGACTCTGTCCTTAGTAACACCAAACAAGTGAGCCCACTGGGACTGGGACTTGGATTGGCTCTCAGTGCCTGGATTCCTGGATCCCAAGTTTTAAGTGTTCCATCACCAAGGAAGTGAGGTAGGTTACTTCCTTCAGGAATTTAATGAGGTCACTGCCTTGGCAAACACATTGTCCTAACAGTTGCTTCCAATGGTTCCATGAGATGGAGGCTGCCCCTACTTCCTGTGACATTTTCACAAGTTATAATGATATATAAATCAAAGGCACCAAGAAACAGCGCTCCACAAAGGCCTGGTTTGGTCCGTCTCCTGTACATTAAGAGAGAGGCTGATTCAGCCACATCCCTTCATCCTGACCAGGTTTTTTGGCAATGGAAGATGACTTTTGCTCTCTCAGGTCCTTCATAGCTGCCTACATCTTCTTCAGGGATCATTTCTGCATGGACCTTTGAGGTTCTCAGCAAGTGGAAGATCCCCTACATCCCTATATTTTAAAGCCAACTCTGTCCTGCTCTTCTCTAAAGTTAGATTGAGAGATCACTGTGTGGTTACGGTTAATAACAGTTTCGATTTGGGTTAGGAATCATTCTGCAGGATGAATAATGGTATTGGGAATCTGTGATATTTATAAGAATATAAACGTGAGTTAAAAGTATGGAAACAGAAATCTAGGTAAGATTTGCATCCCAGAAGGGCATTGAGACCTTGATTGGGATACTTAGCAATGTTATACTTTCTGCACAAATGTCTCCGATAAATCCATACACAATGGCATAGGACGTTGTACCTTGGATGATTGAATGTCGAAGAGAACCTCCAGTCAAAAAGGGATAGTCGGTGGAATTAGGAAGATAGTCAGTAGGTTTAGAAAGAAGGGTGAGAATAAGATTTGGAAAAAAGTTCTTTACCAATAGGGTTTCGGTTAGAGAGTGAATATTAATGTCAGCCCATGTTAAGTGTCAGTCACAATAATGAATTTGGGAAAATATGTAGGAAAGGAGGTATCAATAGAGACCTTAGGAAATCAGGCAAATTATTAAGTGAGTCATAGGATTAGGCATTTTCAACAGGGTTGAGGTTGAATATATAACCTTAGGAAGAAAGAAATATGTAGTCACCAATAGAATTGACATTTGAGAGCATTAGGCAACCTGGACATGAATGTTTTTAGTAATTCATGCTCACTTTCCATTTAGGCTTTGTTGAAAATAAATAAAATAGGTACTTGTCTCTTCCTGTTTTTCTGTATGCTTAAGAAAACACTCTTGAAATCTTGAAAACTTTTTGCTAATCGTGTTCCCAGAATGTGCTGTCCCCAACTGCCAAACTGCAGAATGTACACCCTCACCCGTTTACATGCAAACCGCCCACTTGCCCTGACCCATCAATAAACTTCCCTCCCTGCCCTCTTCAAGAAAAGTATATAAGCTCTGCTTAAGCTGTTCTCAGTGTTCTCTGCTCTATTCAAGTGAGGTCTGAGCCCCAGAATTTTGGACGCTTTGCTGTTGCATGAGACAGTGTCTTGGTGGTCTCTTCCTCCAATGGTCGCCTGACCATTACATCTGAGGGCCCCAGCGAGTTCCAGCAGCGTTGGACGAAAGACCCCCAATAGGCTCATCTCAGGTTAAGTAAGGCGCCACTTTCTTGTTTCAGGTTTCAGGTTAGGGATGGGCAAAATGGCTATTGGTGATGAGCATGAGCTCTCTCTGACGGTGGCTGACAGAAGTGTCACAGAGCCACAGGCCACGTCTCTGGGGGACACCCCAGAGAACTCGGGAAACCGAGTAACAATAGTCTCCTAAACTCAGTGATATTTTGTTTTGGATTCGGTATTGTCAGCCCATCAGGTTTTCCTGGCTACTCAGTCCTGTTCTCAGTATTGGACGTCCATTGCCTGTCTTTATTGTCTTGTCTTGTCTGTGTCGTGTGTCATTGCTTTCACTATTTGTGTATCTTTCATATGGGACAGAGCACTTCAATGCCTCTGTCCCTGAACCTTGATCACTGGACCAAAGTCTGCTTAAAAGCTCAGAATCTTCTTTTTTTCAGTAAAACGTCAGATCTGGAAGACTCTATGTGTCTCAGAATGACCCACCTTTGGAGTCGGATGGCCCCCAGAAGGATCTTTCTACTTCACACTAATTCAAAAACTCAGAGATATTGTCTTTCAGCCGGGGCCACATAGCCATCCAGATCAACAGCAATATATCTTTAGTTTGCAGGATCTCTGCAAATCTCCTCTTCCATGGTTGAAGCCTTTCCTTGTCCCTGTCCCCGCTCCTACTGGTTCTCCCACTTTTCTATCTCTCAAACCCTCTGCTCCCCCTCCTCCACCCTCTGTTGTCCCTGAGTCTCAAGACTCTACTGGACTCTCTTCCCCCTCCTTATGCCCTGCCCTTGTCCTCCAACCCCAAACACCCTCTAAGTGATTCCCCTGCTGCTGACTCAGACTCTCCACCATTGGAGGAATATAGGCCAGCCCAGCGCCCTCCAGGTGACTACCCCACGGCACACACAGCCCCTCCTTCCTTGGAGGTAGCTGGCCCGGCCAAAAGAACACAAAGTACTCGCCGGGGGGGTTAAACTTTGAAGTGAATACAGGGTAAGTATACTCAGCCCTTAAGGCCCCATTGGGCCATCTATCAAACAAAAAGGACTCTAGTTCAAGGGGCTAATGGCAGTAAATATGGGGCTTAGACAACTAAGAGGACCATGGACCTGGGGAAAGAAAAAATCCATCACTCGTTCCTAGTAATCCCAGAATGCCCGACCCCATTGATGGGCACACATCTGCTCAAAAAGCTCCAGGCCAGAATAACTTTTAACCCTGAAGGCCCCCAAGTGAAATTTCTAAATTTTTCAGTAAAAACTCCTATAGTCACGGCTTTTACTATGTCAGTAGAAGATGAACATCAACTTGTCAAACCCCCCAAGACTGATCAAACAGGCAAGCTACCCCGGAAATGGATAACAGATTACGCAGATGCCGAGGAAAAAAACTGCTGGGTTACACGTAGCCGTGAAACACCCTCCAATAACAGTGGAGTTAAAAACTTCAGCCCCCCCATCAATGTCAAAAAATATCCTCTGAGCAAAAAAGCTAAAGATGGGATAAGGCCCCATATTCAGAAATATCTGGCCTTAAGGGTCCTAAGGCCCTGTCATTTGAACTTTAACACTGCCCTGTTACCAGTATAAAAATCCAGGAACCGGGGACTATCGCACCGTTCAAGACCAAAGAGAGATCTACAACAGAGTGCAGGACATTCACCCCACAGTACATAATCTGTACAATCTGCTTAGCACTCTGAACCATGAGCGGAAATGGTATACTGTTCTGGACTTAAAAGATGCTTTCTTTTGCTTGCCTCTGCATAAAGATAGTCAGTTGCTATTTGATTTCGAGTGGGTAGACCCAGAAACCGGGACGTCTGGTCAACTAACATGGACTAGACTCCCACAGGGGTTCAAAAACTCCCCCACTCTCTTTGATGAAGCCCTCCACAGAGACCCCAACAACTTCAGAACTATGCACCCTGACGTCACCCTGCTTCAATATGTCGATGACCTGCAACTGGCAGCCAACACCAAGAAAAACTGTGAGTCTGGAACCCAATTATTATTATACGAGCTTGCTCAACTCTGGTATAGTGCTTCTGCCAAAAAAGCCCAAATTTGCCAGCAAGAAGTAATCTTCCTGGACTATTCCCTTAGGGGCAGTAAGCGATGGCTCACTGAGACCAGAAAACAATCCATTGAGCAGATACCACCCCCATCTAACAGCAGACAACTCAGAGAGTTTCTTGGGACTGCTGGCTTATGCAGCTTATGGATACCTGGGTTTGCGTCCTTAGCTGCCCCTTTATACCCGCTGTTAAAGAGAGATGCCCAATTCTAATGGACCCCTGAGCACCAGCAAGCTTTTGATAACATCTAAGGACACTGACACTGAAACCCTCAACTTCACTGAGCCCAGCTTGCATTTTCAGAAAGCCCTAAACTAAGTTAAAAATGTACATCAACTCACTCACCTTGGTTCAAAGAAACTGCAGGCATTCCTGAAGGATCAAGAACAGAGTTTTCCACTAACCGACTCAGAGCGAAAGAAATAACTGAACGGGTAACAAAAGCCTGCCGGGTCTGTCAATTGGTTAATGCTTACCCTTCCAACTTTCCTGCAGGAAAGCACCTACAAGAAACCAGACCAGGACAATTCTTGGAAGTGGACATTACTGAAATTAAGCCAGGAAGTTATGGACTTAAATATCTCCTAGTCTTTGTAGATACATTTTCAGGATGAATTACTTGAAGCCTTCCCCCCCCACACACACACAAAAAAAAAAAAACAACAACAACAAAATAAATGGCACAAATGGTGGTCAAGAAGATCCTGAAAGATACTTTTCTAAGATACGGACTGGCTAAGGCAATAGGGTCTGATAATGGACTGGCGTTAATTGCCCTGGTAAGTCAGGGATTAGCCAGGACCCTGGGGATTAATTGGAAATTACATTGTGCTTATAGACCCCAGAGCTCAGTACAGGTAAAAAAAAAAAAATAATAGAACCATTAAAGAGACTTAACAAAATCAAGCTTAGAGATCGGCATAAAAGATCGATCTATTCTCCTGCTTTATGCACTGTTTCATGCAAGAAATACTCATACTCCTCTGTTTCCTTGTGTAACCTCACCCCCTATGAAATTCTCTATGGTCCCTCCTCCAGTAAGGGACCTAACCCAAACTCTAAGACCTAACGATCCCTTCCACACCCCCTTGCTTGACAGACTTAAAGCTCTTGAAAGAAATCAGCAATATCTGTGGAAACATCTGGCCACTGCCGACCAACCTGGGGACGAGGGGACTCCATATTGATACCAAGTAGGAGACTTCGTCTACATTAGACGACATCAGGTGTCATCCCTGGAACCCCACTGGAAAGGACCATATAAGGTGCTACATATAACACCTACAGTGGTAAATGTAGACGGAATCACTTCATGGATCCATGTCTCTCATCTCTGGCCTGCGCCCTGTCCAAAATCTGACTGGAAACTGGAAAAGACTGGTAACACTTTCAAATTGCGTATTCGCCATGTGGATAAGGCTACAGACTCTCCCCTTGGCCAAGAGTAGTCCTAACCCTCATCAGCCTGTTCAGCAGTAATGGCTGATCACAAATCCTACTGTAAAAGAAGTATGGTCTATCTTGCATACAGCCCCTTTAGGGACATGGTGGCCATCTCTCCACCCAGACATTTGTCAGCTGGCTATAGGTCTTTCCTATTGGGATATCCCTGATGAAGGGGATCCAACTAAAATTCCAATAAATCCTTTCCGTATCATATGTAATAGAAACAAACATTATGGATGTAGGGACACGAGAGCCAGATGCAGGTTGGCTAGCCTAGATTACTATGTTTGCCCAGTGGACTATCAAAGCCACAAACAGACATGGCTGTGTGGGGGAAATGCCGACTTCTTCTGTAAGTCATGGGAATGTGAGCATACAGGGGTGCCTGGTGGAACCCAAACTCCTCATCAAATTCAATACACAGCATTGGCCATATTACCAATTACACAACCAATACCGATGGCCCCCAGAGGGTTCTCTAGATCCTAAAATTCTCCGTGACCTTTTTAACTTCGGAAAGTGCTCAAAGGGTGGAAGGAAATTCCCCTAAGTGGAGGCATTTTCCCTCCTTCGCTCACATCCTGAACTATGCTTATCCAATAGATCCTCACCCTCAGCTTTCTGCTCCAGACTCTCTGCTGTCACTCCCACCTCAGCAACCTGATTTCTTCCCTCCAATTACTAGATCAAAAACCCAAACCGTCGGTTCTCAGATTATTGCCCCCTTGCTGAGGTAGCAGGTACTGAGGTACCCATCCACCCACTCACTACTCTCTTCTCCTGTCAGTGCCCACACCAGGTCCCACCAGGTCCTCTTACCAGCTAACCCAAAGCTCAAACCAGCTAAGGAGAGCCCTCAGACCCCTATCCAAGATGTAATGAAAATGGCCTTTAAAGTTGCTCTGTCATCACTGAAAACAGGTTACTAAGAATTTAAAGTCCTTCACAGGCTTTTTGGGATACAAACTCCCATCTTCCCCTCTGCTCTATCTGTTCTACTGCTCAAGTTTTGTTGCCTGGAAAATTCCAAACCCCTTTCCCATTATTCTTTTACATCTCTCCTTCCTCATGCTCAGACCCAAGGTGCTGCTCTCAGACCCGCCTTCCCTGTCTTCCCCGTCTATACCAGGCCCACAGAAAAGTCTTAACTGACCTTCTCCAGCAGTCTTCACCATGGCTGACTTTAGGACTTTCAGCCAAAGAGTCCCTATGAAAGAGTTCAATGTAGATAAACTTCCCCTTTTCGTGTTTCCCTGTTCTATTTGGCCCCTGGCTGGAAAAATCAGCACTCCTAAGCTAGACTTCCCCTTACTAGTTTTTCACAAAACATGTGAACAAGGCCTCTGGCCTTGAGCTGGGGCTTCACAGACATGGTTACAATTCTAAGATAAATAAGTTACCAAATGAGCTCCATTGTTACAGCTGGCAGTGAGAAAAAAAAAGAGAAGAAAAAAGCTCTCCCACTCCAGGTGTCCTTAAAATGTTAACTTGCCCAGAACAGATGAAAAAAACAATAGAAACGAAAACTTCTTTTTGTGAACTTATGCAGACTGTGAACTTCTGAGCCCCTTCCCTTACATGTTGGGTACAAAATTCGGAAACTACCTAAATTTGGAGATCAGGTGACTAATTGATTACAACAGAAGCAATGCCCTCTAAATCCGTTGCAACCAAATAGGTATGTTTCGCTGTCTTCGGTGCTATCTTAGGTGCCTTGAATTGTCCGTCCTTACAACAGTATAATTCTATATACTTAAACATTGTTTATGTTTTCATAAAATGGTCAACAGATGTGATTAATTATGTAATGTTCAGATGTTTCCCAGAGTGCTCTATCATGAGGCAGGTTAATTTAAATATCAAATAGGGGGGCATACAACCCGGTTCCTCTGGGAACCTGTATCCCTCACTTTAGCCATCTTATTAGGAAAAGGAGCTGCTGCAGGTGTGGGCACAGGAATCACTGTCCTAGTCCATGTGACACAACAAATGACCCGATGAGAAGCAGCAATAGACCAAAATTTAAAGATATTAAAACCTCCATCACAGTTTTATAGGAATCTTTAACCTCTCTCTCTGAAATTGTTTTACAGAACATGCGAGGGTTGGACCTCCTCTTCGTGAGAGAAGGGGGCTTTCGTGCTGCATTGAGGGAAAAAGTTGATTTTATGCCGACCATACTGGAGTTGTAAAAAAATCTATGAGTAAATTAAGAAGACGCCTAGAAGAGCATCAACAAGAGAGAGATGCACAAAAAGGGTGGTTTGAGTCTTTGTTCACACAGTCCCCCTGGTTAACTACGCTTTTATCAGCCCTGGCCAGTCCATTAATAATCCTCATTTCATTGCTAATTGTAGGACCCTGTTTGCTCAACCATCTAGTTTCCTTTCTACAAGCTTAAATTGGATAAGTTAAACTTATGGTAATCAGACAACAATATACCTCACTAGAAGACATAAAATGTGAGACCCCGCAATGCTCATTTTTATGATTAAAATTAACCAGAATAAGAAGTGGGGAATGAAAGGTTAATAAAATATGTACTTTTAACTTCTTGTTTTTCTGTATGCTTAACAAAATACTGATGAAATCTTGAAAACTGTTTGCTAATCTTGTTCCCAGAATGTGCTGTCCCCAATTGCCAAACTGTTGAATGTACTCCCTCTCCCATTGGCATGCAAACCACTCACTCGACCTGACCCATCAATAAATTTCCCTCCCTGCTCTCACCACGTAAATTGCATAAGCTCTGCTTAAGCTGTTCTTAGGGCTCTCTTCTCTATTCAAGTGAGCTCTGAGCCCCAGCATGCTGGACCCCCAATAAACCCTTTGCTGTTGCATGAGACAGTCTCTTCGTGGTCTCTTTTCCAACGCTCGCCCAACCTTTACATTGGTACAATCATAAGTGTGAACATTCCTATGTGTGTCCAGAATATTACTATAATAAATAATATATGTAGATCAGGTAATAGGAGTTTTTCTTCCACCATTTCTGGGAGCAATATTTTGAAGATATATGAATTAGTATTTTGGGTAGAAATAGGTGTACCATTTGTCTATGAATATAGAGATAATGCATGAATAGACAATACTGTGAATTAATAATATTACTGGTTCCAACTTTAAATAATGGATTGAATTGATATCTGAAAATATACAGGAAACCTTATATTGATATACTACATTTAATCCTACCCGTTATACATCTGAATGAAATATTAGGGTTATGGATTTTCATGAAGAGTGTTTGAGTTTTGCTTCAAAAGTGATTATGGAAATTGAAAATAATGTGTTTGGAAAGAAGTCTCATGAAAAGACCAGTCCAGAAACCTGGAGGTATGCATGTGTTCTGAAGCAGAAAGTGATTTAAAGTGAAACAAACGCCTATATATTTGCTAACTTGTGGATGATAAATATATACGATGATGTGCAGAAATTGAAGAAATAGTAATGTACCAGTGTTGAATAAAAATGAACGTTAAAATACACATCATGTCCCATAGGAATCTACTTGAATTGATGTTAAACTGCGTCCGTTAATGTAGAAATATTAGAATTTGTATGCACCATTCACTGAAGTTAGTTTTCAGTACTAGGAAACAAATATGTATTTCAGGTAGATGAGTATTTCTGAGAATAATCTTGTGAAAAGTTGATTATAAATCCACATACATGAACATGAATGAATTCAGGGAGTGTATAATAAGACTCATACATTTCATATTTTGAAAAATCTGGAGAGTATATATATATATATATATATATATATATATATATATATATACACACACACACACACAAACTGAGACTATAAAAATAGCAATATATATGCCAATTGAAATTCACCATGAAATATACATCATCCACAGATTCAAAAATATTCATGTTACTGAAGATAGATTTATGTATAATGTTGTTTAACTAGGAAGTTTACCCATACATTGAATTTTCAGTTCCAACAGAATTTAGGAGGAGTAATCTCTTCTCACATTTTGTATCTGCCAAGTCAGCCACCTCACAAGAATGTACGTGTGATACCAGGTAGGATTCTATATGTGCATATAAAAATACATGTGCTGAATAGGCTACAGAGAGAGGGAGACAGGAATTCACATATTTGTTAACTTTAAAAACACATGGATAACTATTTCAACAGAAAATTGACTAGATTTATAACACATACCCTTTTTTATGCAAAAGGCAAGTCCAACTATACACCATGCCTCCTTTGAACTGCTTGGATTTCTATTCTGTTTAGGTTATTTTTCCCCATCACATTAGGAGTAGTAGTCAGAGTCCAGTAGGTTATGAGTTAGTGTCAGGGATCAGTATTTCAAATGGAAAATAGAATAATGAATCAAATGTGTATGCAAATATATGCTACACAAAAATCTTCCCACTCTCATCCAGAACAAATCCTTGACATTACCTTCTCCTGAAGTAAGTCACAATTAGAATAGAAGAGTTAGAAAATCTGTGAATACATATCTTGAGTGGAAAATGCTCAGAGTTCAGAACCTTGGAGGTGGTAGAGGAATTTCCAAAAGTAAGGGACATGGTAAACACTCCTCTAACATGGAGGTCTGCTGGCGTAAAGACATCTTGAGAAACTGCCTCTGAGGTTGGGCACTTGAAACATACGTTATTTTCAGGAGCTTTAGCTTCCTTTGTAGTGAGACAATAAAATCTGGGTCTGCATCTATGTGACCTGGAGGATATGGTTTCTTATTTTCCAGTGAACATGAGGCAGCAGTGCTGAATTCACTCTTTGTAGGTAAACAGTGGCCACTGGGGTCTAATTGTCTCCCCATGTGGACTGTGGAGCCATTTGGTCATCCTCCACTTTTCGTGGTGTTTCCTGCTGTTGCACTGGGAGTTTGGTATTTGCTTCACAAAATACAAGAAGTTCAACAGGGACACAGTGCTGGAGGGAGTTCTGTCACGTGTTGTGGTCAGGGTCTGCAGGAGAATGCAACAACCAGGCTTCTTTCCCACATACCTTGCCCCCTTGTCCATAGCAACTTGATTCTGAACATGGCCCTGAATCCTCTCCATATAAAAACATGCTTTTACATATTCGGGTCTCCTGGCTGCACCATGTTAGTCACAAAAAATTTTGAAGCCAATGAGAAATCCACATGGCCATAACACAGATGTATTATCACACAACTGCAGACCACTTCTCTAGGCCCAATACTCTGCAGGCTCTAACTTGCTTGCCCCCATGTCCATAGCAACTTGATTCTGAACATGGCCCTGAAATCTTTCAATATAAAAACATGCTTTTACATATACGGGTCTCCTGGCTGCACCATGGCAGTCACAATGAATTTGGAAGCCAATGGCAGAACCACATGGTCACAACACAGATGTATTATCACAAAACTGCACACCATTTCTCTAGGCCCACAACTCTGCAGGCTATAACTCAATGGCATCTCTGTTCTACACCATTTTCATGAAACCCAGTGAATTAAGGCAGGGTCTGGTACACTCAAGATCAGCAACATCCAAAGGTTCTCCAGTGCCACCTGGTCATGGGAATTTTAAAAATTTCATGGTATTTGTCTGGCCATTTTTCAAGGATGAAGTTGGAGGCACTGTGGGTTTCAATTCATTCAGGAACCATTAAATGTTGAGGAAGTTCATTTCAAAGAAATCTCTGGAGAACTCTCACAGGCAAGGCTTCCAAAAGAGTGGCCAAAAGGTCACATGAAGCCAGGCGCATTGAGGTCTCCAATGTGAGGTCCATGTGTGTTTTGACTCAAAACTATCCCTGCCAAGTCTTTCAGAATAAAATCATGTGATATACTGGCTGAGATTCCCAGTACTCTTTGGAAAACGACCCTGGGCCTAGATCTCAGTTTCCAAGGGTGACTTTCATGCGTGGCCTCCTAAAATCCCAACACTTTTCATGGCAATACTTCTCTGAGGTCAATTCCAGAACGCAGTCTCTAAGGGGAATCAAACCAGAGTTCAAGCCCAGGTTGACCCAGTCATCTCTTCACACCGCCAATCAAATGAACACAATTAAAAACAAAACACTATCACATGGCCCCATCTTCTTCCTTATAGACACTCATCATAACCTCTGGTTGGAGCTTTCCATGAGGGGCACATTCCAAAAGAGTGTCCAAAATAAGCTCCCTTGCCCCTCATTTGGCTCAAGTCAGGGTGGGAAGGACACCCTTCCTGTGAACCAGGAGTGATCAAATAGGCCTGTCATTAATACTGCTCCGCTTTTCCAATTTGAGGCCTTCTGACTGTGGGGTTTAGATTCTTTATGTGAACTGGAGTCATGAGAAAAGACAAGCACCTCTGCAGAGATTTGAAGAACTCATTTGACCAAAAGGATCGCTATTCTCACTTGATTGATTTCAGGAACCTAACAGAGAAAGGCAATAGAATTCATTCACAATGACTGAAATTTTTTGCGAATTTGGTTTTGGTTTCACACATGGGATCTTTCTTTAGATCCATCAGGTGCTGAGAATCTAAGCCACAGCCTCACACAGGGCCAAGAGCCCGATTCAGACACATCCCTTTCCGAAGCAATTTAGCAAGAGCCACAGGTGATGCCCATTCATTTCCATTTGAAAACTGTTTTCTTCAGGCTTCACAAAGGGGTAGCCTGAGCCCAACATCTTCCTGACATTCAGGGCAACAGAACAATAGGTAAGCAAAAGGCCCAAAGCATGGTATCTCCACTGAGACTTTTCTGGTCACACTCATATCTGAGTTTTCTGAGATACTGGCCATTCCCTTCAGGTATCCAGTACATGGACATGTCAAAGACCTTGGAGTTGGTACATATCTTGGACACAAAACAATGAGACTATTCTGGAGAGTTGCCAGAATTCAGGAAGAAAACAGGGACTTAGGAAGGTAGTAGGTTTTGCCAATCCATAAGGCAAGCTGCAGTCCATTCATAAATTGGGCAGGATGAATGCTGGGAATCTTTCTACTACACATGACACATCCATTGTTGCATTGTCTTTTCTCATGTCTACAACCACGGACACAGTGGGATACACAGACATAGAAACACTCACCTTGTCAAATGACTTACTAGAAATAGTTCACTGAAAACCAAACAAACCGCCTTTCCTACCTATTCTCAGAACAAGAGACAAAACCACACACCCACACTCACAATGGCACCTCCTTCCCCTAAGTAGGTCTGTGACTATCCGGAGTGTTCTCTGACTGGTGGGCAATACTATGTTCCCCCGAAATGGCCTGTATTCTCTCAGATCTGGTTTCCTTGGCCAACTATGTGAAGTTGTCAGGAAAAAGTGGTGAGCCACTACCTGCTTTCTCAGGAAAGGTCCCTCTTCAGAGCTCTCCTGGCATTTGGCCATCCTCACATCAGTAGGTACCAAGAAAGACTGACTCTGTCCTTGGTAAATCCAAACAAGTGAGCCCACTGGGACTGGGACTTGAACTGCATCTGGGTGCCTGGCTTCTTGGATACCAAGTTCAGAGAGTTCCATCACCAAGGAAATGAGGTATGACACTTTCTTTGGAACTGAATGAGGTCACTGCCTTGGCAACCACTTGGTCCTAACAGTTGCTTCCAAGGGCCCCATGAGATGGAGGCTGCCCCTTCTTCCTCTGACACTTTCACAATTTAGAATGGTATATCAACCATAGGCACACACACAGGCCTGGTTTGGTCCATCTTCTCCACAATAAGAAGAGAGAGGCTGATTCAGACACATCCCTTCATCCTGACCAGGTGGTTTGTCATCGAAGATGACTTTTGCTCTTTCAGGTCCTTCATACCTGTCTACAACTTCTCCAGGTATCAATTCTGCATGGACCTTTGAGAATCTCAGCAGGTGGAAGGTCCCCTACTTTTCTGTATTGTAAGAACAACTTTGTCCCTGCTCTTCTGTAAAATGAGATTGAGGGAACAGTGTATGTTTAGAGTTAATAACAGGTTTGATTTCGATTTGTGTTAGGAATCATTCTTCTGGATGAATAATGGTATTGGGAACCTGGTATATTTACAAGAATGTAGAGGTGAAACATAAGTATGAAAACAGAAATCCAGGTATGATTTTAAACCCATAAGGGCATTGGGCCCTTGATTGGGATACTTAGCTTTGAATTATGTTCTGCACAGATGTCTCAAATAATTTGATATACAATGGCATAGGACCTTGTACCTTGGAAGATTGAATGTAGAAGAGAACATCCCTTCAAAAAGGGATAGTCGGTAGGATTAGGAAGATAGTCGTTTTAGGAAGAAGAGTGAGTATATGATTTGGAACAAAAGTTCTTTAGCAATAGGATTTCAGTTAGAGAGTGAATGTATATGTCAGCACATATGAAGAGCCAGTCACGATGATGAAGTGGGGAAAACATGTAGAAAAGAAGATATCAATAAAGATATTACGAAATCAGGGAAAGTATAAAGTGAGTGAGAGGATTAGACATTTTCAACAAGCTTGAGGTTGAATCTTAGAAAGAAACAAATATGAAGTCACCAATAATATTGACATTTGAGAGCATTAGGCACCCTGGACATGGATGTTTTTAGTAATCTATGTTCACATTTCATTTAGGCTTTGCTTGGTTCAATCATAAGTGTAACATTTACATTTTTGTCCAGAATATTATTGTGATAATATGTATATGTAGATCAGGTGATATAAGTATTTCTTCCACCATTTTTGGTAGCAATATACTGAAGACATAAAATTAGTATTGGGCGTACAAAGAGGTGTACCCTATGTCTATGAATATAGAGATAAAGCATGAATAGACCATACTGTGAATAAGTAATATAACTTGTTCCAACTTAATATAATGGGATGAACTGATATCTGAAAAATTACTGGAAATCTTATATGCATATACAATCATTCATTCCAACCAGTTATTCATCTAATGTCAATATTAGTGTTTTGGTTTATCATGAAGAGTGTGTGAGTTTTACTTCAAAAGTGATTATGGAAATCGAAAATAATGTGTTTGGAAAGAAGTCTCATGAAAAGACCAGTCAAGAAACCCTGACAATACATGTGTTGTGAAGTAGGAAGTGATTAAAGTTTAAAGAAATGCCTACAAATTTGTGAACTTGTGGATGAAATACATACCTTATGATGAGCAAAAACTGAAGAAATAATAATGTACCAGTGTTGAATATAAATGAACATCATATTATATATCATGTCCCATTGGGATCTACTTGCATTGGTGATAGACTGGATCAGTTCCTGTAGAATTATGAACATTTGTATGCACCATTCACTGAAGTTAGTTTTCAGTACTAGGAAACAAATATGTATTTAAGGTGGATGAATATTTCTGAGACTAATATTTTGGAAAGTTTATTATAAATCCACATGCATGAACATGAATGAATTTAGAGAGTGTATATAAGACACATATATTTCATATTTTGAAAAATCTGGAGAGTGTATATATATATATATATATATATATATATATATATATATATATATATATACACACACATACCCACACACACACACACAAAAAACACACAGAGACATTTAAAAGTAGCAATATATATGCCAATCGAAATTCATCTTTAAATATATATCATCCACAGATGCAAAAATATTTATTTTACTGAACATGAGTTTATGTATAATGATGTTCTACTAGGAAGTTCCCCTATAGGTGGAATTTTCACTTCCAACAGCAATTTGGAGGAGTGATCTCTTCTCACAATTTGTATCTGCCAAGTCAGCCACCTCACAAAAATGTACATGTGATACCAGGTAGGATTCTATAAGTGCATATGAAAATACATGTGATGAATAGGCTACAGAGAAAGGGAGACAGGAATTCATATATTTGTTTAATTTAAAAACACATGGTGAACTATTTCAATTAAAAATTGACTAGATTTATAACACCTACCATTTATCATGCAAAAGGTAAGTCCAAGTATGCAGCATGCCTCCTCTGAACTGCTTGTATTTCTATTCTGTTTGAGTATTTTTCTCCATCATATTAGGATTTGTAGTCAGAGGATAGTAGGGTATGGGATAGTGTCAGGGATTCAGTATTTCGAATAGAAAATTGAAAATGAATGCAATGTGTATGCAAATATGTGCTACACAAATATCTTCCCACTCTCATCCAGAGCAATGCCTTGACATTACCTTCGCCCCATGTATGACACAATTAGAGGAGAAGAGTTAGAAAATCTGTGAATACATATCTGCAATGGAAACTGCTCAATTTTCACAAATTTGGAGAAGGTAGAGGAGTTTCCAAAATTAAGGGACAATGTAAACTCTCCACAAACATGGAGCTCTGCTGGCCTAAAGAGTTCTTAAGAAACTGCCTCTGAGGTTGGGCACATGAAATATATGTTGTTGTCAGGAGCTTTAGCTTCCATTGTAGTGAGACCATCCAAGCTGGGTCTGCATTTTTGTGACCTTTGTGAGCACATGGTTTCTTGTTTTCCAATGAACATGAGGCAGCATTGCTAAATTCTCTCTTTGTAGGTAAACTGTGACCAATGGGGGCTAAGTGTCTCCCCGTGTGCACTGTGAACCCATTTGGTCATCCTCCACTTTTCGTGCTGTTTCTTGCTGCTGCACTCGCAATTTGGCATTTGCTTCATGAAACAAGGAGTTCAACTGTGACACAGTGCTGGAGCAAGTTCTGTCACATGTGGTGGGTCAGGGTCTGCAGGAAAATGCACCAACCATGCTTCTATCCCACCAGCTTGCCTCCTTGAGCATAGCAACCTGATTCTGAACATTGCCCTGAAACTCCTACATATAACAAGATGCCTTTTCAGAGAAGGGTCTGCTGGCTGCACCATATCAGTCATAATCCATTTGGAAGCCAAAGGCAGATCCACATGGCCAAACCACAGATTTTTTATCACACACCTGCCCACAACTTCTCTAGGTCCACTACTCAGCAGGCTCGAACTTACTTGCATCTCTTTTCTATACCATTTTCATGAAAACCAGTCAATCAAGGCACCTTCTGGTATATTCATAATCAGAAACAGGACATCCAAAGGTTTTCCAGTGCCACCTGCTCATGGGAATTTTAAACATTTCATGGTATTTATCTAACCATTTTTAAAGGATGAAGTTGGAGGCACTGTGGGTTTCAATTCATTCAGGAACCATTAAATGTTGAGGAAACTCATTTTAATGAAAGCTCTCGAGAACTCTCACAGGCAAGGCTTCCAAAAGAGTGGCCAAAAGTTCACATGAAGCCAGGCCCATTGAGGTCTACAATATGAGGTCCATGTTTCTTTTGACTCTCAACTATTGCTGCCAAGTCTTTCAGAATAAAATCATGTGATATCCTGGCTGAGATTCCCAGTGCTCTGTGGAAAGCAACCCTGGGTCAAGACTCATTTTCCAAGGACTACCCTCATTCGTGGCCTCCTAAAATCCCAACACAACTCATTGCAATACTTCTCTAAGATCAGTTCCAGAATGCAGTCTCTAAGGGTAATTACGCCAGAGTTCCAGCCCACGTGGACCAATTCATCTCTTCCAACCGCCACACAAGTGACCACAATTAAAACCAAAACACTCCCACATGGACCTCATCTTCTTCCATATAGACACTCATCATTACCTCTGGCTGGAGGATTCTATGAGGGGCACAGCCCAAGACAATGTCCAAAAGAAGCTTCCTTACCCCTCATATGCCTAAAGGCCCGGGCTCCCTTCCTGTGAACCAGGAGTGATCAAATAGGCCTGCCGTTAATACTGCTCCACTTCTGCAATTTCTGGCCTAGTGACTGTGGGGTTTAGATTCTTTTTGTAAATGGGAGTCATGAGAAAACCCAAGCACCTATGGGCTAGACTCTGCAGGGCTTTGAATAACTCATTTGACCCAAAGGATCCCTATTCTCACTTGATGGAGGCAGGAACATTACAGAGGAAGACGAGAGACTCCATCCACAATGACAGCTCTTTTGGCCATTTTGGTTTTGGATGCACACATGGGATCCTTCTTTAGACCCATCAGGTGCTGAGAATCAAAGCCACAGCCTCACACAGGGCCAAGAGGCTGATTCAGACACATCCCATTCTAAAGCAATTAAGCAAAGAGCCCAAGGTGATGCCCATTCATTTTCATTTGAAAACTGTTTTCTTCAGGCTTCAAAAAGGGGTGGCCTGAGTCAAAGAACTTCCTGACATTCAGGGCAACAGACAAATAGGTAAGCAAAAGACCCAAAGCAGGGTTTCTCCATTGAGACTCTCCTGGTCCCAATGATATCTGTGTTTTCTGACATGCTCTCATTCCCTTCAGCTATCCAGTACATAGCCATGTCACAGATCTTGGAGGTGGTTCATATGGTGGACATAAAATCATAAGCCTATTCTGAAGAGTGGCCATAATTCTACGAAGAAAACAGGAACTTTGGAAGATAGTAGGTGTTGCACATCCATAAGGCAATCCACAGTCCATTCATAAATTAGGCAGGATGAATGCTGAGAAGCTTTCTACTAGACATGACAAATCCATTGATGCATTCTCTTTTCTAATGTCTACAACCACAGACACGGTGGGATACACAGACATAGAAACACTTGCCTTGTCAAAGGACTCAGTAGACACAGTCCATTCCAAACCAAACAAACTGCCTTTCCTACCTATTCTCAGAACATGAGACAAAACCACAAACTCACACCCACAACCACAAAGGCACCTCCTTCCTCCATGTAGGTATGTGACTATCTGGAGAGCCCTCTGACTGGTGGACCATTTTATGTTCCCCCGAAACGGCCTGTCCTGTCTCAGATCAGGTCTCTTTGGCTAACTCTGTGAAATTGTCCGGGACCAGCAGTGAGACACTACCTGCTTTCTCAGGAAAGGCCCCTCTTCAGAGCTCACCTGGCATTTGGCCATACTCACATCAGTATTTACCAAGAAAGACGGACTCTGTCCTCTGTAAATCTAAACAAGTGAGCCCACTGGGACTGGAACTGGGACTGCCTCTGGGTGCCTGGATTCCAAGTTTAGAGTGTTCCTTCACCAAGAAAATTAGATGAGGTCACTTCTTTCTGGAACTGATTGAATTTGCTGCCTTTGCAACCACTTTGTCCTAACAGTTGCCTCCAAGGGTCTCATGAGATGGAGGCTGCCCCTATTTCCTGTTACAATTTCACAAGATAGAAAGTTATATCAACCATAGGCACCTGGGAACAGCTCTCTACATAGGCCTGGTTTGGTCCATCTTCTCTACATTAAGAAGATAGAGGCTGATTCAGACACATCCCTTCGTCATGACCAGGTTGTTTGCAATTGAAGATGACTTTTTCTCTCTAAGGTACTTCATAGTTCCCTATATCTTCTCCAGGGATTATATCTGCATAGACCATTCAGCTTCTCAGCAGGTGAAAGTCTCCCTACATTTTTGTATTGTAAGACCAACTCAGTCCTGCTCTTTTGTAAAGATAGATTGAGGAAGCAGTATATGGTTAGGGTTAATAACAGGTTCGATTTGTGTTAGGAATCATTCTGCTGGATGAATAAGAATATTGGGATCCTGTGGTATTTATAAGAATATAGAGGTGAAATATAAGTATGACAATGGAATTCTAGATAAGATTTGAAGCCCAGAAGTGCACTGGGCACTGGAGTGGGAAACTTAGCTTTGAACAATGTTCTGCAGAGATATCTCAGATAAATCGATATATAATGGCAAAGGACCATGTACCTTGGTTGATTGAATGTGTAAGAAAACATCCAGTCAAAAAGGGATAGTCGGTAGGATTAGGAAGATAGTGTAGGTTTAGATAGAAGAGTGAGAATAGGATTTGGACCAAAAGTACTTTAGCAATAGAGTTTTGGTTAGAGAGTGAATGTAAATGTCAGCACATGTGAAGAGTTGGTCACAGTGATGAACTGGAAAAAATATGTAGGAAAGCATTTATCAATAGAAACATTAGGAAATCAGGCAAAGTATAAAGTGAGTGATAGGATTACACATTTTCAACAGGTTGAGATTTAATATATAATCTTAGGAAGAAACAAATATGTAGTCACCGACAGGATAGACATTTGAGAGCATTAGGCAACCTGGACATGGATGGTTTTAGTAATCCATGCTCACTTCCTATTTAGGATTTGGTACAATCATAAGTGTGACATTTGCGTTTTGTGTCCAGAATATTACACTGAAAAAATGTATATTTATATCAGGTGACATGAGTATTTCTTCCACCATTTCTGGAAGCAATATGTTGAAGACATATAAATTAGTATTGGGGGTACAAATACGTGCACCCTGTGTCTCTGAATATAGAGAAAATGTATGAATAGACAATAGTGTGAATAAAGAATATAATTGGTTTCAACTTTAAAAAATGGATTGAAGTGATATCTGAAAATATAAAGAAAATTTTATATTGATAAACATACATTCATTCAAACCAATTATACATCTATTTGTAATATTAGGGTTATGGTTTATCATAAAGGGTGTGAGTTTTGCTTCAAAATTGATTATGGAAATCGAAAATAATGTGTTTGGGTAGAAGTCACATGAAAAGACCAGTGAAGACACCTGGAGGAATACATGTGTTCTGGAGCAGGAATTGATTGAAAGTGAAACAAATGCCCATAAATTTGTGAATTTGTGGATGAAATATATATCCTACGATGTCCATAATACGAATAAATATTAATGTACCAGGGTTTAATAAAAATGAACGTCAAAATGCACAGCTTGTCATATCGGAATCGAGGTGCATTGATGTTAAACTTGGTCAGTTACTGTAGAAATATTAGTTAAATCTGTTTTTCAGGTGGATGAATATTTCTGAGAATAATCTTGTGAAAAGTTGATTATAAATCCAAGTCCATGAACATGAATAAATTTTGCGAGTGTAAATAAGACACATATATTTCATATTTTCAAAAATCTGGAGAGTGTATGTATATATATATATATATATATATATATATATATATATATATATATTTACACAAAACACACACACAGACATTAAAAAGTAGCAATATATATGCCACTCAAAATTCATCTATAAATATATATCATCCAAAGATGCAAAAATATTTATTTTACTGAACATGAGTTTATGTATAATGTTTTTCTACTAGGAAGCTCCCCTATAGGTGGAATTTTCACTTCCAACAACGATTTGGAGGAGTGATCTCTTCTCACAATTTGTATCTACCAAGTCAGCCAACTCACAAAAATGTACATGTGATACCAGGTAGGATACTATAAATGCATATAAAAATACATGTGATTAATAGGCTACAGAGAAAGGGACAGGAATTCATATATTTGTTAATTTTAAAAACACATGGAGAACTATTTCAATTGAAAATTGACCATTTTTATAACACCTACCATTTATCATGCAAAAGGCAGGTCCAAATATACAACATGCCTCCTCTGAAATGCTTGTATTTCTATTCTGTTTGCGTTACTTTTCTCCATCATATTAGGATTAGTAGTCAGAGTCTAGTAGGGTATGTGAATATTTCTGAGAATAATCTTGTGAAAAGATGATTATAAATCCACATCCATGAATATGAAAAATTTAGGATGTGTAAAATAATACACATATATTTCATATTTTGAAAAATCTGGAGAGTGTATATATATATATATATATATATATATATATATATATATATATATATATACACACACACACACACAAACATTCACAGACATTAAAAAGTAGCACTATATGCCAATTTAAAATCACCATGAAATATATATCATCCACAGATCCAAATAAATTCATTTTACTGAACATCGATTTATGTATAATGTTGTTCAACTAGGAAGCTCACCCACAGGTTGAATTTTCAGTTCCAACAGCGTTTAGGAGGAGTGATCCCTTTTCACAATTTGTATCTGCCAATTCAGCCACCACACAAGAACGTACGTGTGGTAACAGGTAGGATTCTAAATGTGCATATAAAAATACAGGTGCTGAATAGGCTTCAGAGTAAGGGAGACAGGAATTTACATATTTCTTAACTTTTAAAATACATGGAGAACTATTTCAAAAAAATTTACAAGATTTAAAACTCCTACACTATATAATTCAAAAGGCAAGCCCAACTATCCACCATGCCTCCTCTGAACTGCTTGTAGTTCTATTCTTTTGGGGGTATTTTTCTCCAACATATTAGGATTAGTAGTCAGAATCTAGTAGGGTATGTGTTAATGTCAGTGATTCAGTATTTTGAATGGAAAATAGGAAAATGAATCCAATGTGTATGCAAATATGTGCTTCAGAAAAATCTTCCCACTCTCATCCAGAACAATCCCTTGACATTACCTTCGCCCCAAGTAAGACACAATTAGAGGAAAAGAGATAGAAAATATGTGAATACATATCTGAAATGGAATTTGATCAGGAGTTCACAACCATGGAGGTGGTAGAGGAGTTTTCAAAAGTAAGGGACAGGGTAAGCACTCCACAATCACAGAGCTCTGCTGGCCTAAAGACTTCTTGAGAAACTGCCTCTGAGTTTGGGCACTTGAAATATATGTTGTTTTCAGGAGCTTTTGCTTCCTTCTAGTGAGACGATCAAAGCTGGGTCAGCATCTATGTGACCTGGAGGACATAAATTGTAATATTCCAATAAACATGAGGGAGCAGTGCTGAATTCTCTCTTTGTAAGTATACTATGGCCACTTGGGGCTAAGTGTGTGCCCGCGTGGACTGTATATTCATTTGTTCCTCTTCCACTCTTCATTGTGTTTCTTGCTGCTGCACTGCGACTTTGGTATTTGCTTCACGAAATACATGGAGTTCAACTGGGACACAGTGGTCTAAGTGTCTGCCCGTGTGGACTGTGAAGCCATTTAGTAATCCTCCACTTTTCCTAGTGTTTCTTGCTGCTGCACTGCGAGTTTTGTATTTGCTTCATGAAATACAAGGAGTTCAACTGGGACACAGTGCTGGAGGGAGTTCTATCACATGTGGTGGCTCACACATGAGCATTCATGAAACCGGCCTCTATACCACATAGCTTGCTCCCTTGACCATAGCAACCTGATTCTGTAAATTACCCTAAAACCTCTCCATATAACAAGATGTGTTTACTTATAATGGTCTCCTGGCTGCACCATGTCCGTCTCATGACATTTGGAATCCAAAGGCAGATCCACATGGCCCCATCACAGATGTTTTATCACACACCTGCCTACCGCTGCTCTAGGCCCTCTACTCATCAGGCTCCAAATTACTTGCTTCTCGGTTCTACACCATTTTCATTAAACCCAATCAATCAAGGCACTGTCTGGTACACTCATGATCAGAAATAGGACATCCAAAGGTTCTGTATGCCACCTGTTCATGGGAATTTCAAAAATTTAAACTATTTATCTAGCCATTTATCAAGGATGAAGTTGGAGGCACAGTGGATTTCAATTCATGCAGGAACCATTAAATGGTGAGTATGATCATTTCAATGAAAACTCTGGAGAACTCTCACAGGCAAGGCTTCCCAAAGAGTGTCCAAAAGGTCACCTGAAGCCAGGCTCATTGAGGTCTACAATTGAGATCCATGAGTGTTTTGATCTCAACTATGGCTGCCAAGTCTTTCAGAATAAAATCTTGTGGTATCCTGACTGAGATTCCCAGTGCTCTGTGGAAAGCTACCCTGGGCCTACATCTCAGGTTCCAAGGGCGACTCTCATGCATGGCCTCCTCAAATCCCAACACAACTCATGGCAATACTTCACTAAGCTCAGTTCCAGGACACAGTGTCTAAAAGGAGTCACACCAGAGTTCAGGCCCAGGAGGACCCAGTAATCTCTTCCAGCTACCACACATATGACCACAATTTAAATCAAAACACTCCCACATGGGCCTCATCTTCTTCTACACAGACACGCATCATAACCTCTGGCTGGAAGTTTCCATGAGGGGTGCAGCCCAAGACAGTGTCCAAAATAAGCTCCATTGCCCCTCATTTGCCAAAAGTCAGGGTGGCCTAAACACTCTTCCTTTGAACCAGGAGTGATCAAATAAGCCTGCCTTTAATACTGCTCTGCTTCTCCAATTTGAGGCCTAATGACTGTCAGGTGTAGATTTTCTATGTAATTTGGAGTCATGAGAAAACCCAAGCACCTATGGGCTATCCACTGTAGGGCTTTGAAGAACTCATTTGACCCAAATGATCACTATTCTCACTTGACGGAAGTCAGGAACTGAAAAGGTCGGGCGAACTTCGGAGGAAAAGACCACCAAGAGACTGTCTCATGCCACAGCAAAGGGTTTATTGGGGGTCCAGCATGCTGAGGCTCAGAGCTCACTTCAGAGGAGCAAAGAACAAAGAGCCCCGAGAACAACTTGAGCAGAGTTTATATACATTCTTTAGAGAGGGCAGGGACTTTACATACATCATAGCCTCCTTTAGAAAATCATCATATACCGCGGGAAAATCAAATAATAACTCTAAAACATGATTAGCACATTCATTGGCGGGAACAGGTTGGGCAGTGGGTGATTGGTCAGCCGTGAGAAGGAGTATACATTTAAACTGATTGGTTGAAGCACTGAGATGTATACGTGCAGATCTGCATGGTTTCTGGGAAGGGGTGGTTAAGTAACGAGGTGGTCAGGGAAGATTTCAACACACATCTAATGGGAAGATCCGGGAATTGTCTTAAGTGCCACAGGAATTTCAGGTTCTGAGTGCAGCTTGGAAAATGTACAAAACCTGGTTCTTTACGTTTCAATTTCAATTTCTTTTATTCTTTCATTTCCCACCCCTTTTTCTGACTACTTTTAATCTTAAAAGTAATGAATCAAAATTATTGTGGGGTTCCACATTCTATTCCTACCAGTGCAGCATATTTCTGTCTGATTATCATGAGTTTCACCTGCCTAATCTGAGCCTGGAGAAAGGAAACTATGTGGTTAAGCAAACAAGGTCCCACAGTTAGCAACACCATAAGGATGATCAGGGGTCCAGCTAAGTCTGATATTAGTGTAGTTACCAGGGGTACTGGGTTAACCATGACTCAAAGCACCCTTGTTGAATCTCCCATTCTCTCTGGCGCTCTTCAAGGTATTTTCTTAATTTACTCATGAATTATTTTGCAACTCCAATATGGTCAGCATAAAAACAACATTCTTCTCTCAGTGCAACACAGAGGCCCTCTCCCTCATCAAGAGGAGGTCTAATCCTCACCTGTTCTGTAAAACAACTTCAGAGAGAGAGGTTAAGGATTCCTGCAAAGCTGTGATGGAGGTCTCTAACGTCTTCAAGTCTTGATTTATTGCTGTTTCTAATTGGGCCATTTGTTGTTAACCACGCATCATAGAAGCTGTTCCCATACCCACTCCTGCAGCAGCTCCTATCCCCAATAGGATGGCTAGAGTAAGGGACAATGGTTCCCCTTGATATCGGGTTGTTTGTCCCCCTAGTAGACCTTCAAATGATTAGGCATTATGATAGAGTACCCTGGAGAGTATCTGCACCATTACACAATAATTTACAGGGCTGTCAAAGACCTGGGCTGAAATACAAGGAGTTCTGACTGTGTGGAGTTCAGTACCATAAAGGTTCCTTTAACTAGTTCCCAGGGGGAGGAGTCAGATGTACTCTGGACTGGGGAAGTAGGCAAAGACGGAACCCAGGAAGTATTAGATGGTAGAGGGGTTCTGGTAGATCTAGGCATGGAAGGTTTAGGAGGCTTAATTCCTGGCTTGAGGGGATTGGGTCCTATTGCTGTGGGATTTTCTTTCTTTTTAAGCCAGACGGTGAACCAGAGACCAAATTCATCACCTGGGCCATAAATATAGAATCGCATTCCCCACGTATTTCCCATAGGCCAGGTTTTTCTGAGGTAGCCCCTTCCTTTGGAAGTGAAAGTTATATTGAGGGGGTAACATAGAGTATTCTTTCCACAGCGAGTTTTTGACACCACTGGGCTAGCAGCACATTTCTTGGGATCAATCCAGGTGTCATTTCATCCTACCGGAATCATACCTTTCTGGGGAGTTTGGGTTCCACCATGCAGCTTTCGTTTGTTCACAACCCCAAGATCTACAATAAAAGTCACTGGGTCCTCCACAGGTTTGGGCCTGTTTTATGACTTTGGAAATCAGGTGGGCACACATAATAGTCAAGACTGGCTAGTTTACACCTGAGCTGGGGGAGATGACATCCATAATTCATGGGTTAAGGTGGTCTATGTTGCCCTGGTTAGGGTTTGAGTGGGATCTGTGTGGGGTCCTCTATGTCAGGGAGATCCCAGTCAGGGAAGCCTATGGCAAGCTGACAAATGTCCGGGTGGAGAGATGGCCACCAAGTCCATAAGGTGGCTGTTTGTGAAATAGATCACACTACTTGCCCATTAGGATTCATTACTTGCCCTTGTTGCTGAGCACGCTGATGGGGATTAGGGCTGCTGGTGGTCATGGGAAGAATCCATAGCCCTACCCACATGACGGACACGCAACCTGAGATGGATACCAGTCTGTAGAAGTTTCCAGCCAGAGTCTGTACAGGGCTCAGGCATGAGATGGGAGGCATTGATCCAGGAAGTGATCCCGTCCACTTTCACCACTGTGGGTGTTATAAGCAGCACCTGGTATGGTCCTTTCCAGTGGAGTTCCAGGGATGACACCTGACGCCATCTCACGTAGACGAAGCCTCCCACTTGATATCAATGTGGGGTTCCCTCGTCTCCAGTCTGATAAGCAGAGGCCAAATGTTTCCACAGGTATCGCTGGGTGCTGGGTTTGTTAAAGGGCTTTAAATCTGTCAAGCAAGGGGGTGTGAAAGGAATCATTAAGTCTCATAGTTGGGATTAGGTCCCCTACTGGAGGAAGGGCACCACTGAGAATTTCATAAGAGGTGAGGTTACACAAAGAGGCGGAGGGGGTATTTCTTTCACAAAACAGTGCATAAGGTTGGAGCATAGTCCAATTTTTTATGCCAGTATCCAAGCTTAATTTTGTTAAGTACTCTTTGATGGTTCTATTCATCCTTTCTACCTGTCCTGAGCTCTAGGGTCTATAAGCACAATGTAACTTCCAATTAATCCCCAGGGTCCTGGCAAATCCCTTACTTTCCTGGGGCATGAATGCCGGTCCGTTAGCGGACCCTATTACCTTAGGCAGGCCGAACCTTGGAAAAATGTCTTCTACGATCTTTTTGACTACCATCTGAGCTGTTTCTTTCTTCATGGGGAAGGCTTCGACCCATCCTGAAAAAGTATCTACAAAGACTAGGAGATATTTAAGTTCATACCTTGCTGGCTTAATTTCAG
This sequence comes from Callospermophilus lateralis, assembly GCF_048772815.1. NCBI lineage: Eukaryota > Metazoa > Chordata > Mammalia > Rodentia > Sciuridae > Callospermophilus > Callospermophilus lateralis. The sequence continues at coordinate 378,277 of NW_027517495.1, read as the reverse complement.
TAAAGTTCAATTCCCAGAATTGTCCTTGTCTGGTTCCTTGTAAGCGCTTCCCTGCAGGAAGCTTGGATGGGTAAGCATTAACTACTTGGCAGACTTGACAATCTCTAGTCACCTGCTCAGCTATTTCTTTCCTCTGTGAGTCAGTCAATAATAAGTCCTTTCTCCGGTCCTTTAAGAGTGCCTATATCTTCTCTGAGTCTAAGTGGGTGAGCTGGTGTACGTCTTTGACATAAAGGTGGGCTTTTTGAAATTGTAAACTTGGCTCTGTAGGATCCCAGAGTTCTGTATCTGTCTCCTCAGATGATAAGTTGCCTGAATGTTCCGGTGCGGCCAAGTCTCCTGATTGTTGTTCCCCCTGGTGTGGAAAAAGTTAACACAGTCACTCCATTTAGGGCTGCCAATTAAGCTTCCTCATCTGCCCTTCTTTTTCCAACCGCCACGGGTTCGTTTCCCTTCTGGTGCCCTGGGCAGTGCACTATAGCTAGTTCCTTAGGGCCCTGCACTGCTGAGAGAAGTTGGAGGATCTCATCTTTGTTCTTTATTTCTTTCCAGGTGGAGGTTAATAACCCCCTTTGCTGGTAAATAGCCCCGTGCACATTTGCAGTGGCAAATGCATAGCGGCTATCAGTGTATATGGTGGCCGTTTTGCCTGTTGCTAGTTCCAATACTTTCGTAAGGGCAATCAGTTCTGCTTTTTGGGCTGATGTCAGTTCTGGGAGACCAGAGGAACAGATGACATTAATTTTGCTAACTACTGCTTCTCCAGCCCACCGCTTACCATGTTGGAGGAAGCTGCTGCCATCCATAAACCATACAACTTCAGGGCAAGGCAGTGGCTGATCCTTCAAGTCTCGTCGTATACTGGTTTCCTCTGCCAGTATGTGTTGACACTCATGAGCGACGGGTCTTGATGATTCTTCTGGCAGCAGTGTAGCCGGGTTGAGTGGAGCAGCGGGTCCCAGCGTGATTCTGTCTTTGTCAAGCAAGAGGTTCTGGTAGTGGGTTATTCTAGAGTTTGATAGCCACATCTCTGGAGGCTGACAGATGATGCACTCCAGGGCATGGGGGACTATAATCGTTAGCTTCTGTCCCAACGTTAATTTATCAGCATCTTTTATTAGAAGGGCTGCCGCTGCTATAGCTCTTAAGCAATGGGGCGACCCACTAGCCACTGGGTCCAGTTTATTTGATAAGTATTCTACCGGCCTTTTCCAAGGTCCCAAAGTCTCAGTGAGCACAACCCGTGCTATTCCTTTCTTTTCCTCGATGTAGAGACTGAAGTGTTTTTCTATATCTGGGAGTGCTAAGGCCGGAGCAGATAGCAGCACCTTTTTTCTGACATTATCAAAAGCTTGTTGGTGCTCAGGGGTCCATTGGAAGTGGGCATCCCCCTTTATCAGCGGGTATAAAGGGGCAGCCAGAGACGCGAACCCAGGAATCCATAACCTGCAAAAGCCGGCAGTCCCAAGAAACTCCCTGAGTTGTCTCTTATTAGATGGGGGCAGTATCTGCACAAAGGTTCGTTTTGTGGGCTCAGTGAGCCATCCTTTGCCACCCCTAAGAGAATAACCCAGGAAGATTACTTCTTGCTGACAAATTTGGGCCTTTTTGGCAGAAGCCCTATATCCAAGCCGAGCAAGCTTGGAAAATAATGCTTGGGTCCCAGACTCATAGTTCTCTTTGGTGTCGGCTGCCAGTAGCAGACCATCCACATATTGGAGTATGGTGACATCGGGGTGTGCAGTTTTGAAGTCATTGAAGTCCTTGTGGAGGGGTTCATCAAAGAGAGTGGGAGAGTTTTTGAACCCCTGTGGGAGTCTAGTCCAGGTTAGTTGGACAGATGTTCCTTTTTCGGGGTCTATCCACTCAAAAGCAAACAGCAACTGACTGTCCTTATGTATGGGCAAGCAAAAAGTGAGCATCTTTTAAGTCTAGCACAGTGTACCATTCCTGCTCCAGATTCAGAGCGCTAAGCAAATTATAAGGATTCGGTACAGTGGGGTGAATGTCCTGCACTCTGTTGTTGATCTCTCTTAGGTATTGAAGCGTCCGGTAGTCCCCAGTTCCTGGCTTTCTTACTGGTAGCAGGGGGATATTCTAGGACAAATGACAGGGCCTTAAGACCCCAAGAGCCAGGTATTTCTGAATATGGGCCCTTATCCCATCCTTAGCTTCTTTGATTAGAGGATATTGTTTAACACTGATTGGAGAGATAGAGGCTTTTAATTCTACTACTATTGGAGGTTGTTATATGGCTAGACCTAACCCAGCAGTTTCTGCCCAGGCATTAGGATAATCTTTTATCCATTTCTGGGGTAGTTTGCCTGTTTGGTCAGTCTTAGGAGGCGCGAAGTGTTGATGTTCATCTTCTACGGATGTTGTCAAAGCCATGACTATGGGAGTTTTTACTGAAGGCTTTAGAAACTCCACTTGGGGACCATCAGGGTTAAAGGTTATTCTAGCCCAGAGTTTGGTAAGCAGATCCCAGCCCATCAATGGGGCTGGGCATTCTTGGATTACTTGGAAAGCGTGGTGGACTTTTCCATTTCCTAGGTCCATAGTCCTCTTAGTTGTCCCAGCCCAATATCTACTGCCATTAGTACCTTTAACAGGGGACCATTTATTTGATAGGGGGGCCAGTGGGGTCTTAAAGGTTGATTATACTGCTCCTGTATCCACTTCAAAGTTCACTGGGGTCCCCTCCACTTTAAATGTTACCCTGAGCTCGGAGAGGGGATCCGAGCCCCGACTTTCCTAGTCCTCTTCTAGAGTCAGCACGGCGGACTGCCATCTCTGCTTCTTTCGGGGGCACTCTTTGGCCTAGTGTCCTGTTTTCCTTACAGTAGGCACACTGATCTGAGGCCAGGGGCAGCCATTGGCGGGGGCCCAGGTATCCCTTTCTGTCTCCCTGCTTTTTAACTTCTGGCATATTTGGTGCTCTGACCAGAACCTTAGTCAATGCTTTAGTCTGCCTTTTGCTCCTTTCATCCTCCTTTTGTTCCCTTTCCGTCTCTCTCCTCTGTTCCCTTTCCTCCTCAGTTTCTCTCTTATAATATACTTTCTCAGCATCTCTTACTAAATCTCTCAAGGTCTTATCTTGTAATACATCTAGACGTTGTAACTTTCTCTTAATATCTAGGGCAGCCTGCTCGATAAAGGCCATTGCAACAGATGCTTGTTCATCCTCTGCCTGAGGATCAAAAGGAGTATATTTCCTATATGCTTCCATAATTCTCTCCAGAAACATAGAGGGAGACTCATTAGGCCCTTGGATAATCTCTCTTACCTTGGCCAAATTAGTCGGCCCTCTGGCGGCCACTCGGAGACCCGCTATTAGAGTCTGGCGATAAGTGGACAGATGCTACCTACATTTAAAGGTGTTTGGGTGCCAGTTGGATCAGTTCATTGGCCCGTAGGGACGGAGAGGAAGCATCATAGGGGCTTCCGAGTTTTCTATTATCCGTCACCGGCGGGTTCCTTTAGGTGGCCCAGCTTCCTCCAGGGGAGGAGGGGTTGCTGCTGCTGCAGAGAAGTCCCCTGGAGTGCTTGGGTCTGGCCCAATTGCCTCTAGCGGCGGAGAGGCTGAGTCAGCGGCGAGAATATCATCTGGAACGTGTTGGGGGTTGGAGAGCGAGGGTAGAGGATAAGGAGGGGGAGGAGTGTCCAGTCTTATGACTCAGGGAGAATGGAAGGAAGAGGGGGAGGAGTGGAAGGTTTGAATGATAGGATGCTGGGGGAAGAGGTATATGGCTGTTGATCTGGGTGGCCACGTGGCCCCGGCTGAAAGACAATATCTCTGACTTTTCGGATTAGAGGGAAGTAGAAGGATCCTTCTGGGGGGCCACCTGACTCCGAGAATGGGCCATTCTGAAGCACAGAGAATCTGCCAGGTACGGCATTTTACTGAAAAAGAAAGATTCTGGGCCCTTGAGCGGACATCAGTCCAATGATCAAGTGTCAGGGACAGAGAAGTGGAAGTGCTTTGTCCCATAATGAGAGTTACTCAAACAGGGACAGTGAAGACACAAACGCAACACAGACAAAGACAAACAGTAAACGTTTAACATGAGTCCAAGACAAAGATTAGAACTGAGTAACTGCCAAAACCTGATGGGTTAGACAATAAAGACAGCCCGTAAACTCAACATGAGTTCAGAACAATGACCAAAACTGAGTAGCCGGCAAAACCTGATGGGCTGGCGAACCGAATCCTGAAGCAAAATATAAACGAGTTGAGGAAATTAGTATTCCTTGATTTCTCTAGTCCTCTGGAGTGTCCCCCAGGAACGTGGCCTGTAGCTCTGTGACACATCTGTCAGCCACCATCAGAGAGAGCTAATGCTCTTCACTGACAGCCACTTTGCCAATCCATAACCTGAAACCCAAAACCAGAAAGAGGTGCCTTACTTACCCCGAGAGGAGTCCATTGGGGTCTTTCGTCCGCCGCTGCCGGATATCTCACCTGGGGCCTCCAGATGAATAGGTGGGGCGAACGTCAGAGAAAAAGACCACCAAGAGGCTTTCTCATGCAACAGCAAAGGTTTTATTGGGGGTCCAGCATGCTGGGGCTCAGAGCTCACTTTAGAGGAGCAAAGAACAAAGAGCCCTGAGAACAACTTTAGCAGAGTTTATATACATTCTTTAGAGAGGGCAGGGACTTTACATACATCATAGCCTCCTTTAGCAATTCATCATATACCATGGGAAAATCAAATAACAACTCTAAAGCATGATTAGCACTTTCATTTGCGGGAACAATTCGGGCAGGGGGTGATTGGTCAGCCCTAAGAAGGGGTATACATTTAAACTGATTGGTTGAATACCTGAGATGTATACTTGCTGAGCTGCAGGGATTCTGGGAAAGGGTTGTTAAGTAACTAGGTAGTCAGGGAAGATTTCAACACACATCTAATGGGCAGATCCGGGAATTGTCTAAACTGCCACAGGAAAGTGCAGCTTGGAAAGTTTACAAACCTGGTTCTTTACATTTCAATTTCAATTTCAATTTCTTTTATTCTTTCAGAACCTTACAGAGAAAGGCAAGAGACTTAATCCACAATGACTGCTCTTTTGGCCATTTTGGTTTTGGATGCACACATGGGATCTTTCTTTCGATCCATCTGGTGCTGATAATCTAAGTCACAGCCTCACACAGGGCCAAGAGGCTAATTAAGACACAACCATTTTCAAAGCAATTACTACTCTGAGGTCAGTTACAGAACTCAGTCTCTGAGGAGAATCACACCAGTGTTCAAGGCTAGGTGCACCCAGTCATCTTTTCCAACCACCACATAAATGACCACAATTAAAACCAAAACAATCCCACATGGCCCTCATCTTCTTCCATAGAGTCACTCATCATAACCTCTGGCTGGAGGATTCCTTGAATGGCGCAGCTCAAGAGAGTGTCCAAAATAAGCTTCCTTGCCCCTCATTTGCCTAAACTCAGGGTGGCCTGGACACCCTTCCTGTGAACTAGGATTGATCACATAGGTCTGCCGCTAATACTGCTCTACTTCTCCAATTAGAGGCCTACTGACTGTCAGGTATAAATTCCTTATGTGATTTGGATTCATGATTAAACCCAAGCACCTCTGAAGAGCTTGGAAGAACTCATTTGACCCAAAAAATCCCTATACTCCCTTGAAGAAGGTCAGGAACCTAACAGAGGAAGGCAAGAGACATCATCCACAATGACTTATGTTTTTGCCATTTTGGTTTTGGATGCACACATTGGATGTTTCTTTAGATCCATCAGGCGCTGAAAATCTAAGCCATAGCCTCTCACAGGGCCAAGAGGCTGATTCAGACACATGGCTTTCCAAAGCAATTAAGCAAAGAGCCACATTTGATGCCCATTCATTTCCATTTGAAAACTGTTTCCTTCAGGCTTCACAAAGGGGTGGCCTGAGGCAAAGACCTTCCTGACATTCAGGGCAAAAGATCAATAGGTTAGCAAAAGGCCCAAAACAGGGTTTCTCCACTGAGGCTTTTCTGGTCACACTGATATCTGAGTTTTCTGAGATGCTCCAATTCCCTCCAGCTATCCAGAACATAGCCATGTCACAGAGTTTGGAGGTGGTACATATTTTGGACACAAAACCATGAGCCTATTCTGGAGAGTGGCCAAAATTCAGGAAGAAAACAGAAACTTAGTAAGATAGTAGGTGTTGCCCATCGATAAGGCAACCTGCAGTCCATTACTAAAATGGACAGGATGAATGCTGGGAAGCTTTCTACTAGACAGGACACATCCATTGATTCATTCTCTTTTCTAATGTCTACAACCATGGACACAGTGGGAGACACAGACACAGAAACACTTGCCTTGTCAAAGTTCTTTCTAGAAATAGTCCACTCCAAACCAAACACACCGCCTTTCCTACCTATTCTCAGAACATGAGACAAAACCACAAACTCACACACACACTCAAAAAGGCACCTCCTTCCCCCAAGTAAGTCTGTGACTATCCAGAGTGTCCTTTGACTGGTGGGCCATTTTATGTTCCCCCGAAAAGGCCTGTCTTGTCTTAGATCTGGTCTCCTTGTCAAACACTGTGAAGTTGTCAGGAGCCTGTTCTGACCACTACATGCTTTCTCAGGGAAGGCCCGTCTTCAGAACTCTCCTCGCATTTGGCCATCCTCACATCAGTAGGTACCAAAAAAGACAGACTCTGTCCTTGGTAAATCCAAACATGTGAGCCCACTGGGACTGAGACTTTGACTGGCTCTGTGTGCCTGGCTTCCTGGATCCCAAATTCAGAGAGTTCCATCACCAAGGAAGTGAGGTAGGTCACTTATTTCAAGAATTTAATGAGTTCACTGCCTTGGCAACCACTTTGTTATAACAGTTGCTTCCAAGGGTCCCATGAGATGGAGGATACCCTACTTCCTCTGACACTTTCACTAGTTAGAATGGTATATCAACCATATGGAACCAGAAACAGCTCTCCACATTGTCCTGGTTTGATCCATATTCTCTCCATTAAGAATAGAGAGGCTGATTCAGACACAACCCTTCATCCTGACAAGGTTGTTTGCCATGGAAGATGACTTTTGCTCTCTCAGGTCCTACATAGCTGCCTAATACTTCTCCAGGGATCATTTCTGCTTGGACCATTGAGTTTCTAAGCAGGTGGAAGATCCCCTACATTCCTGTATTGTAAGACAAACTCTGTCCCTGCTCTTCTGTAAAGGTAGATTGAGGGAACAGTGTATGGTTAGGGTTAATAACAGGTTCGATTTTGGTGAGGAGTCATTCTGTTGGATGAATAATGGTATTGGGAACCTGCGATATTTACAAGAATATATAGGTAAAATATAAGTATGGAAACAGAAATCTAGGTATGATTTGAAGCCCAGAAGGACAATGGGACCTTCATTGGGATACTTAGCTTTGAATTATGTTCTGCACAGTTGTCTCAGATAAATCGATATACAATGTTATAGGACCTTGTACCTTGGATGATTGAATGTCGAAGAGAACATCCAGGATAAAAGGGATAGTTGGTAGTATTAGGAAGACAGTTTGTAAGTTTAAAAAGAAGAGTGAGTATAAGTTTTGGACCAAAAATTCTTTAGCAATAGGGTTTCGGGTAGAGAGTGAATATGAATGTCAGAACGTGTGAAGAATCAGTCACAATGATGAACTGGGGAAAATATGTAGGAAAGCAGATATCCATAGAGACATTAGGAAATCATGCAAAGTGTAAAGTGAGTGATTGGATTAGACATTTTCAATATGATTGAGTTTCAATATATAATCTTAGGAAAAAACAAATATGTAGTCCCCAAAAAGATTGACAAGTGGGAGCATTAGGCAGCCTGGACATGGCTGTTTTTAGTAATCCATGTTCATTTTCCATTTAGACTTTGGTACAATCATAAGTGTGATGTTTGCATTTTCTGACCAGAATATTACTGTGATAAAATGTATATGTGGATCAGGTAACATGAGTATTTCTTCCACCAATTTTGGAGCCATATTTTGAAGATGTATAAATTAGTATTGTGGGTAAAAATAGATGTACCCTGTGTCTATGAATATAGAGATAATGCATGAATAGAGCGTAGTGTGAATAAATAATATTACTTTTTCCAACTTTAAATAATGGATTAAATTGATATCTAAAAATATTCAGGAACTCTTATATTGATATACATACATTCATTTCAACCAGTAATACATCTAATGGTAATATTAGGGTTGTGGTTTATCCTGAAGTGTGTGTGAGTTTTGCTTCAAACTGATTATGGAAATCAAATATAATATTTTTGGAAAGAAGTCTCATGAAAAGACCAGTCAAGAAACATGGAGGAATACTTGTGTTCTGAAGCTGGAAGTGATTGACATTGAAACAAATGTCTAAAAATTTGTGAACTTGTGGATAAAATATATATCCTACGATGTGCATAAACTGCAGAAATAGTAATGTACCATTGTTGAATAAAAATGAACGTCAAATTATATGTCATGTCCCATAGGAGTCTTCTTGCGTTGATATTAAACTGGGTCAGTTACTCTAGAAATATTAGGATTTGTGTGCAGCTTTCACTGAAGTCAGTTTTCAGTACTAGGAAACAAATATATATTTCAAGTTGATGAATAATTCTGAGAATAATCTTGTGAAAAATCGATTATAAATCTAAATACATCAACATGAATAAATTTAGGGAGTATATATAAGACACATATATTTCATATTTTGAAAAATCTGGAGAGTATGTATATATATATATATATATATATATATATATATACACAAAACATACACACAGACTATAAAAAGTAGCAATACATATGCTAATCGAAATTCATCATTAAATATATATATAATTCACATATGCAAAAATAATTATTTTACTGAACATGGATTTTTGTATAATGTTTTTCTATTAGGAAGCTCACCCATAGGTTGAATTTTCAGTTTCAACAGCGTTTAGGAGGAGGGATCTCTTCTCACAATTTGTATCTTCCAAGTCAGACAACACAAAAAAATTAACCTGTGATACCAGGTAGGATTCTATATGTGCATATAAATATACATGTGCTGAATAGTCTATAGAGAAAGGGAGACAGGAATTCACATATTAGTTAATTTTAGAAACACATGGAGAATTATTTTAACCAAAAATTGACTAAATTTATAACACCTACCCTTTATGATGTAAAAGGCAAGTCCAAATATACACCATGCCTCCACTGAACTGCATGTATTTCTATTTTGTTTTGGTTATTTTTCCTCCATCATATTAGGATTAGTAGTCAGAGTCTAGTAGGGTATGGGTTAGTGTCATGGTTTCAGTATTTTGATTGGAAAATAAGAAAATGAATCCAACGTGTATGCAAATATGTGCCACACAAAAATAGTCCCACTCTCATCCAGAACAATGAATTGCCATTACCTTCACCCAAAATAAGACACAATTAGAGGAGAAGAGTTAGAAAATCTGTGAATACATATATGGAATGGAACATAATCAGGAGTTCACAACCTTGGAGGTGGTAGAGGAGTTTCCAAAAGTTAGGGTCAGGGTAAACACTCCACAAACATGGAGCTCTGCTGGCCTAAAAACTTCTTGAGAAACTGTCTCTGAGTTCGGCACTTGAAATATATGTTGATGTCAGGAGCTTTAGCTTCATTTGTAGTGAGACCATCAAAGATGGGTCTGCATCTATGTGACCTGGAGAACATGGTTTCTTTTTTTTTAATGAACATAAGGGAGCAGTGCTGAATTCTCTCTTTGTAGGTAAACTGTGGCCACTCGGGTCTAAGTGTCTCCCCATGTGGACTGTGAAGCCATTTGGTCATCCTCCACTTTTGGTGTTGTTTCTTGCTGCTGCACTGGGAGTATAGTATTTACTTAACGAAATACAATGAGTTCAACTGGGACAAAATGCTAGAGTGAGTTCTGTCATGTGTGGTGGGTCAGGTTCTCCAGGAGAATGCACCAACAAGTCTTCTATCCAACATAGCTTGTCCCCTTGACCATAGCAACCTGTTTCTTAAAATTGACGTTAAAGCTCTCCATATAACGAGATGCCCTTACATATAAGGGTCTGCTGGCTACACTATTTCAGTCACAAGCCATTTGGAAGCCAATGGAAGATCCACATGACCCCACCACAGATATTTTATCACACATCTGCACACCACTGCTCTAGGCCCACTACTCAGCAGGCTCCAACTTACTGGCATCTCTGTTCTACACCATTTTCATAAAACCAAGTCAATTAAGCCACTGTCTGGTACACTCATGATCAGAAACAGAACATCCAAGATTCTCCAGTGCCACCTGGTCATAGGAATTTCAAATATATCATGGTATTTATCTGGGATTAGGAAGATAGACGGTAGGATTAAAAAGAAGGGTGAGTAAAGGATTTGGACATTAAGTTCTGCTTCTCCAATTTGAGGCGTATTGTCATGCATGGGCGACTCTCATGCCTGGCCTCCAAAAATCCCAACACAATTCATAGCAATACATCTCTAAGGTCATTTCCAAAACTCCGTTTCTAAGGGGAATCACACCTGAGTTCAAGCCCAGGTGGACCCATTCATCTCTTCCAACCGCCACACAAGTGACCACAATTAAAAACAAAACACTCCCACATGGAGCTCATTTTCTTCCATGTAGACACTCATCATAATCCCTTGCTAGAGGTTTCCATGAGGGACACAGTCCAAGACAGTGTCCAAAATAAGCTCCCTTCCCCCTCATTTGCCTAAAGTCAGGGTGGCCTGGGCACCCTTCCTGTGAACCAGGAGTGATCAAATAGGCCTGCCATTAATGCTGCTCTGCTTCTCGAATTTGAGGCCTACTGACTGTGGGGTTTAGATACTTTATGTGAATTGGAGTCATGAGAAAACCCAAGAATCTCTGGGCTTCCCTCTGCAGGGCTTTGAAGAACCCATTTGAGTGAGTCAAGAGTTGGACCAAAAGTTCTTTAGCAATAAGGTTTTGGTGAGAGAGTAAATGTAAATGTCAGCACATTTGAAGGGTCATTCCCAATGATGAACTGGAGAAAAGGTATTTGAAAGCAGATATCAATGGAGACATTAGGAAATCAGGCAAAGTACAAAGTGAGTGGTAGGATACGACATTATTAACAGGGTTGAGTTTGAATATATAATCTTAGGAAGAAACAGATATGTAGTCACCAATAGGAATTATATTTGAGAGCATTAGGGAACCAGGACATGGATGTTGTTAGTAATACATGCTCACATTCAATTTAGGCTTTGGTACAGTCATAAGTGTGACCCTTGCATTTTGTGTCAGGAATATTACTGTGATGAAATGTATATGTATATCAGGTGACTAGAGTATTTTTTCCACCATTTCTGAAAGCAATATTTTAAAGACTTATAAATTAGTATTGTGGATACAAATACATAGACCCTGGGTCTATGAATATAGAGATGATGCCTTAATAGACCATACTGTGAATAAATAATATAACAGGTTCCACTTTTAATATTGGATTGAATTGATATCTGAAAATACATAAGAAATTTTATGTTGATATACAATCATTCATTCCAAACAGTTATACATCTAATGGTAATAATAGAGTTATGGTTTATCACAATGGGTGTGTGAGTTTGCCCCAAAAGTGATTATGGAAATCGAAAACAATGTGTTCAGAAAGAAGTCTCATGAAAAAACCAGTCAAGAAAGCTGGAGGAATCCATGTGTTCTGAAGCAGGAAGTGATTGAAAGTGAAACAAATGCCTATAAATTTGCTAAACTGTGGAAGAAATATATATCGTATGATGTGCATAAAATGAAGAAAACTAATATACCAGTGTTGAATAAAAATGAACGTCAAAATAGACATCATGGAACATAGGAATCTACTTGCACCGATGTTAAACTGGGTAAGTTACTGTAGAAATATTAGCATTTGTATCTACCATTCACTGAATTTAGTTTTCAGTACTAGGAAACAGATATGTAGTTCAGGTGGATGAATATTTCTGAGAATAATCTTGTGAAAAGTTGATTAGAAATCCAAATATATGAACATTAATGAATTTAGGAGTGTATAATAAGACACATATATTTTACATTTTGAAAAATCTGCAGAATATATATATATATATATATATATATATATATATATATATATATATATACACACACACACACAAAACCCACACAGAGCAATTATAAAGTAGCAATATATATGCCAATCAAAATTCATCATGAAATTTATATGATCCACATATCCAAAAATATTTATTTTACTGAACATGGATTTATATATAATGTAGTTCAACTAGGAAGCTCCCCCATAGGTTGAATTTTCTGTTCCACAATTTGTATCTGTCAAGTTGGCCACCTCACAAGTATGTACGTGTGATACCAGGTAGGATTCAATATGTGCATATACAAATACATGTGCTTAATAGGCTACAGAGAAAGGGAGACAGGAATTCACATATTTGTTAACTTTAAAAACACACGGAGAACTACTTCAATTAAAAATTGACTAGATTTATAACTCCAAACCTATATATTGCAAAAGGCAAGCCCAACTATACACCACCCCTCCTCTGAACTGCTTGTATTTCTATTCTGTTTGAGTTATTTTTCTCCATCACATTAGGATTAGTAGTCAGAGTCTAGCAAGCTATGGGTTAGTGTCAGGGAATCAGTATTTCGAATGGAAAATTGGAAAATGAACACAATGTGTATGCAAATATGTGCTACACAAAAATCTTCTTATTCTCTTCCAGAAAAATTTATTGTAATTAACTCCGCCCCAAGTAATACAGAATTAGAGAAGAAGAGTTAGAAAATCTGTGAATACATATCTGGAATGGAATATGCTCAGGAGTTCACAACCTTGGAGGTGTTAGAGGAGTTTCCCAAAGTAAGGGACACAGTAAACATTTCTCAAATGTGGAGCTCTGGTGCCCTAAACACTTCTTGGGAAACTGCCTATGTGGTTGGGCACTTGAAATATATATTGTTTTCAGGAGCTTTTGATTTCTTTCTAGTGAGACCATCAAAGCTGGGTCTGCATCTATGTGACCTGGAGGACATGGATTCTTATTTTCCAATGTACATGAGGTAGCAGTGCTGAATTCTCTCTTTGTAGATAAACTGTGGCCATTGTGGGCTAAGTGTCTCCCTGGGGGACTGTGAAGCCATTTGGTCATCCTCCAGTTTTCATGGTGTTTCTTGCTGCTGCACTGGGACTTTGGTATTTGCTTCACGATATACAAGGAGTTCAAATGGGACACAGTGGTGGAGGGAGTTCTGTCTTGTGCGGTGGGTCAGGGTTCTCAGGAGAATGCACAAAGCAGGCTTCTATCCCTCATAGCTTGCCCCCTTGTCCATAGAAACCTGGTTCTGAACATTGCCCTGAAACCTCTCCATATAACAATATGCCATTTCATTGAACATTCTGCTGGCTGCACCATGTCAGTCACAAGCAATTTGGAAGCTAATGGCAGATTGACATGGCCTCACAAAGATGTTTTATCATACACCTTCCCACCTCTGCTCTAGGCCCACCACTCAGTAGGCTCCAACTTACTGGTATCTCTGTTCTACACCATTTTTATGAATCCCAGTCAATCAAGGCACTGCCTGATAGATTCATGAATGATGTACGACATCCAAATGTTCCCAGTGCGACCAGGTCATGGGAAATTCAAAAATTTCATGGTATTTATCTAGGCATTTTTCAAGGATGAAGTTGGAGTCACTGTGGGTTTTAATTCATTCGGGAACCATTAAATGGTGAGGATGCTCATTTCAATGAACGCTATCGAGAACTCTCACAGGCAAGACTTTCCAAAGAGTGTCCAAAAGGTCACATGAAGCCAGGCTCATTGAGGTCTACAATGTGAGGTCCATGTTTGTTTTGATTCTCAACTATGGCTGACATGCCTTTAAGAATAAAATCATGTGATATCCTGGCTGAGATTCCCAGTGCTCTGTGGAAAGGTACCCTGGGCCTATATCTCAGTTTCCATGGGTGACTCTCATACGTGTCCTCCTAAAATCCCAACACAAGTCATGGCAATACTTCTCTGAGGTCAGTTTCAGAACTCACTCTCTAAGGGGAATCACGCCACTGTTCAAGCCCAGGTGGACCCAGTCACCTCTTCCAACCGCCACACAAATGAAAACAATTGAAACCAAAAAAAATCCCACATGGCCCTCATTTTATTTCATATAGACACTGAACATAACCTCTTGCTAGAGGTTTCCATGAGGAGCACAGTACAAGACAGTATCCAAAATAAGCTCCCTTGCCCCTCGTTTGCCTAAAGTTTGAGTGGCCTGGACACCTTTCCTGTGAAACAGGAGTGATCCAATAGTCCTGCATTTAATACTGCTCCACTTCTCCAATTTGAGGCCTACTGACTGTGGGATTTAGATTATTTATGTGTATTGGAGTCATGATAAAACCCAAGCACCAATGGGCTAGCCTCTGCAGGGCTTTAAAGAACTCATTAGACCCAAAGGATCCTTATTCTCACTTGATGGAGGTCAGGAAACTTACAGAGAAAGACAAGAGAATTCACCCACAATGACTGCTCTTTTGGCCATTTTGGTGTTGGATGCATACATGGGATCTTTCTTTACATCCATCAGGTGCTGACAATCTAAGCCACAGCCTCACACTGGGCCAAGAGCCTGATTCAGACACATCCCTTTCCAAAGCAATTAAGCAAAGAGACACAGGTGATGCCCATTCATTTCCATTTGAAAACGGTTTTCTTCAGGCTTCACAAACGGGTTGGCCTGAGGCAAAGTCCTTCCTGACTCAGGGGAAAAGAACAATTGTTAAGCAAAAGGCCCAACCACAGTTTCTCCACTGAGATGTTAGTAGTCACACTGATATCTGAGTTTTCTGAGATGCTCGCCATTCCCTTCAGCTATCCAGTATATGGCCATGTGACAGAGCTTGGTGGTGGTACGTATCTTGGACACAAAACCATGAGCCTATTCTGGAGAGTGGCCAGAATTCAGGAAGAAAACTGGAACTTAGGAAGATAGCAGGTGTTACCCATTGATTATGCAAGCCCTGGTCCATTCATTAATTGGGCAGGATGAATGCTCGGAAGCTTTCTAATAGACAGGACACATCCATTGATGCATTCTTTTTTTCTAATGTCTACAACCACGGACACAGTGAGATACACAGACATAGAAACACACGCCCTGTGAAACGACTTAGTAGAAACATTTCACTCCAAACCACAAAACTGTCTTTCCTACCTATTCTCAGAACATGAGACAAATCCACAAACCCACACCAACACCCAAAAAGGCACCTGCTTCGCTCAAGTAGGTCTGTGACTATCCAGAGTGTCCTCTGACTTCTGGACCATACTATGTGCTCCCAAAATGGCCTGTCCTTTATCAGATCTGGTCTCTTTGGTCAACTCTGTGAAGTTGTCAGGAGCTAGTGGTGAGCCACTACCTGCTTTCTCAGGAATGGCCCCTCTTCAGAGCTTTTCTGGTATTTGGCCATTCTCACATCAGTAGGTACCAAGAAAGATTGACTCTGTCCTTGGTAAATCCAAACAAGTGAGCCCACAGGGACTGTGACTGAGACTGGCTTGGATGCCTGGCTTCCTGGATCCCATGTTCAGAGAGTTCCATCACCACGGAAGTGAGGTGACGTCACTTCCTTCAGGAACTGAATGAGTTCACTGGCTTGGCAACCACTTTGTCCTAACAGTTGCTTCCAAGGGTCACATGAGATGGTGGCTGCCCCAACTTCCTGTGACACTTTCACAAGTTAGATTGGTATATCAACCATAGGAACCTGGGAACAGCTCTCCACAGAGGCCTGGTTTGGTCCATCTTCTCTACATTAGGACGAGAGAGGCTGATTTGGACACAACCCTTCATCCTGGCCAGGTTGTTTGTCATGTAAGATGACTTTTACTCTCCCAGGTCCTTCATAGCTGCCTACGTCTTCTCCAGAGGACATTTCTGCATGGACCTTTGAGGTTCTCAGCAAGTGGAAGATCCACTACATTCCTGTATTGTAAGACTAACTCTGTCCCTCCTCTCTGTAATGTTAGATTGAGGGGAAAGTGTATGGTTAGTGTTAATAACATTTTCGATTTGGGTTAGGAATCATTCTGCTGGATGAATAATGGTATTGGGAACCTGTGATATGTATGAGAATATATAGGTGAAATACATGTATGAAAACAGAAATCTAGGTAAGTTTTGAAGCCCAGAAGAGAATTGGGCCCTTGATTGTGATACTTAGCTTTGAATTAGGTTCTGCACAGATGTGTCAGATTAATCAATATTCAATGGCCTAGGACCTTGTACCTTGGATGATTGAATGTAGAAGAGAACATCCAGTCAAAAAGGGATAGTCGGTAGTGAAAGGTTAATAAAATAGGTACTTGTCACTTCCTGTTTCTCTGTATGCTTAACAAAACACTTTTGAAATCTTGAGAACTCTTTGCTAATCTTGTTCCCAGAATGTGCTCTCCCCAACTGCCAAACTGCAGAATGTACTCCCTCACCCGTGTGCATGCACACTGCCCACTCACCCGGACCCATCAATAAACTTTCCTCCCTGCCCTCTCCAAGAAAATTATATAAACTCTGCTTAAGGTGTTCTCAGTGCTCTCATCTCTTTTCAATTGAGCTCTGAGCCCCAGCATGCTGGACCCCCAATAAACCCTTTGCTGTTGCATGTGACAATCTCTTTGTGGTCTCTTCCTCCAAGGCTTGCCCGACCTTTTCATATGGAGGTTCCACTGAAATCCAGCAGCGGCGAATGTGAGACCCCATGTGTCGTGGCTTTCACTATTTGTGTATCTTTCATTATGGGACAGAGCACTTCAATGCCTCTGTCCCTGACCATTGATCACTGGCCCAAAGTCCACATAAGGGCTCAGAATCTTTTTTATTTAGTAAAACACTGGACCTGGAAGACGCTCTGTGCCTCAGAATGACCCACCTTTCGAGTCGGATGGCCTCTAGAAGGATCTTTCTACTTCCCACTAATTTAAAAAGTTTTAGATATTGTCTTTTAGCCAGGGCCACATAGCCATCTGGATCATTCCGCCATATATCTTAACTTTGCAGGACCTCTGCAAATCTCCTCCTCCATGGGTGAAGCCTTTCCTTACCGCTGCCCCTGCTCCTACTCCTTCCCCCATGATCTCTCAAACCCTCTGCTCTTCTTCCTTCTCCACCCTCTGTTCTCCCTGAGTCACAAGATTTGACTCTACTGGATTCTCCTCCCCCTCCTTATCCCCTGCCCTCTTCCCCCAATCCCCAACACCCTCTAAGTGATTCCCCTGCTGCTGACTCAGCCTCTCTGCAATTGGAGGAGCACAGCACCCTCCAGATAGCTCCCCAGTGGCACACACAGCCCTTCCTTCCCTTGAGGAAGCTGGCCTGGCTATAGGAACTCCCCAGCAGTGAATAGTTGAAAACACTGGAACTCCCATGATGCTCCCCCTCCATCCCTATGGGCCAAAGATTGACGACGGCCATGGGGGAAAAAATGCAAGCCTACCAGTTTTGGCCATTCTCCTCTTCAGACGTACATAATTGGAAATATAACAATCCCCCTTTTTCTGAGCACCCCACCTGGCACACAGGTCTGGTTGAGTCATTGATGTTTTCACACTAGCCTACTTGAGATGACTGCCAACAACTCATAGGGACTGTCTTCATGACAGGGGATCAAAATAGAATACTCCTGGAAGCTGGAAAAAAATATCCTCTGACCAGATGCGTGACTGACACAACTTCCCAAGATAATCAAAGCCAGCTTTCCTTTGAACCAACCCAACTGTGGCCCCCAAATCTTTGAAGGTAGGGAGCATCTGTTCACTTATCACCGGGCTGTAATAGTGGGTTTCCGTGTGGCCGCTAGGCGACCAACTAATTAGGCCAAGGTAAGAGAGATTATTCAAGGGCCTGAAGAACCTCTCTCTATGTTTCTAGAGAGAATTATGGAGGCATATAGAAGATATACTCCTTTCAATCCTCAGGCAGAGGATCAAAAGTCATCTGTCACAATGGCCTTTATTGGGCAAGCTGCCCCGGATATTAAAAGAAAGTTAAAATGCTTAGATGGATTACAAGATATGACTTTGAGAGATTTAGTCAGAGAAGCCGAGAAGGTATACTTTAAGAGAGAAACTGAGGAAGAGAAGGGAACAAAGGGAGGATAAAAGAAACAAAAGACAGACTAAGGCGCTGACTAAGGTCCTGGTCACAACAACAAATAGGCCAGAAATTAAGAAACAGGGAGACAGGAAGGGATACCTGGGCCCACGCCAGAGGCCACTCCTTGCCTCAGATCACTGTGCCTACTGTAAAAAAAAGGACACTGGGCCAAAGAGTTCCCTAGAAAGAGACAGCCACTCCTGCCAGCCATTCTGACTCTTGAGGATGACTCCAAAAGTCGGGGCTAACATCCCCTCCCGGAGCTCAGGGTAACTTTTGAAGTGTAGGGGACCCCAGTAAACTTTGAAGTGGATACAGGGGCAATATACTCAGCCCTTAAGGCCCCATTGGGCCATCTATCAAATAAAAGGTCTCTAGTTCAAGGGGCAAATGGCAGTAAGTATCGGGCTTGGACAACTAAGAGGACCATGGACCTAGGAAAAGGAAAATCCATCAATCCTTCCTAGTAATCACAGAATGCCTGGCCCCATTGATGGGCAGAGATCTGCTCACCAAGCTCTGGGCCAAAATAACTTTTAACCCTGAAGGCAACCAAGTGGGATTTCTAAATCCTTCAGTAAAAACTCCTATAGTCATGGCTCTAACTATGTCAGTAGAAAATGTACATCAACTCACTCAACTTTGTTCAAAGAAACTGCAGGCATTCCTGAAGGATCAAGAACAGAGTTTTCCACTAACCAAATCACAGCAAAAGGACTGAATGGGTAACAAAAGCCTGTCGGGTCCATCAATTGGTTTATGCTTACCCTTCCAAGCTTCCTGGAGGAAAGCACCTAGGAGGAAAAAGACCAGCACAATTCTGGGAAGTGAACTTTAGTGAAATTAAGCATGCAAGGTATGGACTTAAATATCTCCTAGTCTTTGTAGATACATTTTCAGGATGGATTAAAGCCTTCCCCACCAAAAAAAAAGAAAGAAAGAAAGAAAGAAAGAAAGAAAGAAAGAAAGAAAGAAAGAAAGAAAGAAAGAAAGAAAGAAACAGTACAAATGGTGGTCAAGAAGATCCTGGAAGATTTTTTCCAAGATACGACCTGCCTAAGGTAACAGAGTATGATAATGGACCTGCATTCATGACCCAGGTACTTTAGGGGTTAGCCAGTACCCTGGGGATTACATTGTGCTTATAGACCACAGAGTGCAGGACAGGTAGAATGAATGAATAGAACCATTAAAGAGACCTTAATGAAATTAAGCTTAGAGACTGACATAAAAGATTGGACAATGCTTCTGCCTTATGCAATGTTTCATGCAAGAAATTCTCTCTCTGTTTATTTGTGTAACCTCACCCACTATGAAATTCCCTATGGGGCCCCTATTCCAGTAAGGGACCTAACCCCAACTCTAAGACCTATCGATCCCTTCCACACCACCATGCTTGACAGACTTACAGCTGTTGAAAGAACTCAGCGATACCTGTGAAAACAGCTGGCCACTGCCTACCAACCTGGAGATGAGGAGACTCCACATCAATATCAAGTAGGAGACTTTGTCTATGTAAGACAACATCAGGTGTCATCCCTGGAACCCCACTGGAAAGGACCATACCAGGTTCTACTTATAACATCTACAGTGGTAAAGGTAGACAGAATCACTTCCTGGATCCTGGCCTCTCATCTCAAGCCTGCACCCTGTCCAGACTCTGCCTGGAAACTGGAAGAGACTGGTAACCCTTTCAAATTGTGTATTCGCCAGCTGGATGAAGCTATAGAATCTCTCCTTGACCACCAGTAGTTCTAACCCTCATCAGCCCTTTCAGCAGCGATGGCTGATCACAAATTCTACTGGAGAAGAAGTATAATCTATCTCACATATAGCCCACTTTGGGACCTGGTGGCCATTTCTCCACCCAGACATTTGTTAGCTGGCTATAGGTCTTTCCTATTAGGATATCCCTGATGAAGAGGATCCCACTAAAATTCCATTAAATACCTTTTGTACCATAAATAATGGAAACAAACATTATGGATGTCGGGACAGGTAAGCCAGGTGCAGGTTGGCTAGCCTAGATTACTATGTTTGCCCGGCAGACAATCAAAGCCACAAACAGCAACAGCTGTGTGGAGGAAAAGAAAATTTCTTCTGTAAGTCATGGGGATGTGAGCATACAGGGGCTTCCTGATGGAACCCGAACTCCTCATCAAATTCTGTACACAGCATTGGCCATATGACCAATTAGATAACCAAAACCCATGGCCCCCAGAGGGGTCTCTAGATTTTCAAATACTGTGTGACCTTTTTAACTTCTGCAAGTGCTCAAAAGGGTAAAAAGGAGATTCCCCTATGTGGAGGCCTTTTCCCTCCTTCTCTCACATCCTGAACTATGCTTCTCCAATAGATCCTCACCCTCAGCCTTCTTCTCCAGACTATCTGCTGTCACTCCAAACTCAGCAACCTGATTTCTTCCCTTCAATTACTAGATCAAAAGCCCAAACCAACACCGGTTCTCAGACCATTGCCCCCTGGCTGAGAAGCAGGTACTGAGGTACCCCTCCACCGACTCACTCCTCTCTTCTCTTGTCACTGCCCGCACTGGGTCCCACCAGGTCCTCTTTCCAGCTAACCCATAGCTCAAACCAGCTGAGGAGAGCCCTCAGACCCTTATCCAAATGTAATGAAAATGGCCTTTAAAGTTGCTCTTTCATCACTGAAAACAGGTTACTAAAAATTTAAAGTCCCTCACAGGCTTTGTGGATACTCACTCCCTTCTTCCCCTCTGCTCTACCTGTTCTACTGCTCAAGTTTTGTTGCTAGGAATATCCCAAACCCCTTTCCCATTATTCTTTTACATCTCTCCTTTCTCATTCTCAGATCCATGAAGCTGCTCTAAGCCCTGACTTCTCTGTCTCCCCCCTCTGTACCAGGCCCACAGAAAAGTTTTCACTGACCTTCTCCAGGAGTCTTCACCATGGCTGACTTTAGGACTTTCAGCAAAAAAGTCCCTATAAACGATTTCAGTGTAGATAACCTTTCTCTTTTAATGTTGCCCTGTTCCACTTGGCCACTGGCTAAAAATAATCAGCACTCCTAAGCTAGACACCCCCTTACTAGTTTTTCACAAAATATGTGAACAATTCCTCTGGCCTTGAACTGGGGCTTCACAGAGATGGCAACATTTCTAAGATAAAGAAGTTACCATCTGGGCTCCATGGTAACAGCTGGCAGGGGGAAAAAAAGAAAGGGAAGTAAAAGCTCTCCCCCACCCAGTTGTCCTTGAAAAGTTAACTTGCCCAGAACAGAAAAAAAAAAAACAGAAACAAAAACAGCTTTTTGTGAACTTCTGCAGAGTGTGATCTTCTGAGCCACTTCTCTTACATGTTGGGTACAAAATTCTGAAACTACCTAAACTTGGAATTCAGAAGATTAATTGATTACAACCGAAGCAATGCCCTCTGAATCTGGGTGCAACCAAATAGGACTGTTTCACTGTCTTTGGTGCTATCTTAGGTGCCTTGCCTTGTCCGTCCCTACAACAGTATAATTCTATATACTAAAACATTGTTGATGTTTTCATGAAATGAAAAACGGATGTGATTAATTGTGTAATGGTGCATATGTTACCCAGAATGCTCTATCATGACGCAGGTTCATTTGAAGATCGAATAGATGGGACATACAACCCGGTTTCACTGGGAACATATGTCCCTCACTTTAGCCATCCTATAAAGAATAGGAGTTGCCACAAGGGTGGGCACAGGAACCACTGCCCTGGTCCATGGGACACAACAAATGACCCAGTTAGAAGCAGAAATAGACCAAAACTTAAATATATTAGAAACCTCCATAACAGCTTTGCAGGAATCTTTAACCTCTCTCTCTGAAGTCTTTTACAGAACAGTTGAGGGTTGGACCTCCTCTTCATGAGTGAAAGGGACCTTTGTGCTGCATTGAGGGAAGAATGTTGTGTGAAGTTGTCAGAAGCCAGTGGTGAGCTACTACCTGCTTTATCAGTAAAGGCCCCTCTTCTTAGCTTTCCTGTCTTTTGGCCATCCTCACATCAGTAGGTACCAAGAAAGACAGACTCTGTCCTTGGTAAATTCAAAAAAAGTGAGACCACTGGGACTGGGACTGGGACTGGTTGTGCTTGCCTGGCTTTCTGAATCCCACGTTTAGAGAGTTCCATCACCCAGGACGTTATGTGAGGTAACCTCAATCAGGAAGTGAATGAAGTCACTGCCTTGGCAACCACTTTGTCCTAAGAGTTGCTTCCAAGGGTCCCATGAGATGGAGGGTGCCCCTACTTCCTGTGACATTTTCACACGTTGGAATGGTATATCAACCATAGGCACCCGAGAACAGCTCTCCACACAGGCCTGGTTTGGTCAATCTTCTCTACATTAAGATGAAAGAGGCTGATAAAGACACATCCCTTCATTCTGACCAGGTTGTTTACCATGGAAGTTGAGTTTTCCTCCCTCAGGTCCTTCATAGCTGCCTACAACTTCTCCAGAAATCATTTCTGCATGGTCCTTTGAGGATCTCAGCAGGTTGAAGATCCCCTACATTCCTGTAGTGTAAGACCAACTTTTTCCCTGCTATTATGTAAAGTTACATTGAGGGAACAGTGTATGGTTAGGGTAATAACAGGTTTTATTTGGGATAGGAATCATTCTGCTGGATGAATAATGGTATTGGGAACCTGTGATATTTACAAGAATATATTGGTGAAATATAAGTATAAAAACAGAAATCTAGGTAAGATTTGAAGCCCAGAAGAGCATTGGGCCCTTGATTGGGATACTTAGCTTTTAAATATCTTCTAAACAGATACCTCAGATAAATCGATATACAATGGCATAGGACCTTGAAAATTGGATGATTGAATGTAGAAGAAAACATCCACTCATATAGGCATAGTTGGTAGGATTAGGAAGATAGTCAGTAGGTTTAGGAAGAAAAGTGAGTATAGGATTTGGACAAAAAGTTCTTTAGCAATAGGGTTTGCGGTAGAGAGTGAATGTAAATGTCACCACATGTGAAGAGTCAGACACAATGATAAACTGGGGAAAATATATGGGGAAGCAGATATCAATCTAGATATTAAGAAATCAGGCAAAGTATAAATTGAGTGATAGGATTAGACATTTTCAACAGGGTAGAGGTTGAGTATAAAATCTTAGAAAGAATCAAATATTTAG
This sequence comes from Callospermophilus lateralis, assembly GCF_048772815.1. NCBI lineage: Eukaryota > Metazoa > Chordata > Mammalia > Rodentia > Sciuridae > Callospermophilus > Callospermophilus lateralis. The sequence goes on along the minus strand of NW_027517495.1, from coordinate 354,941 downwards.
TCACCAATAGGATTGACATTTGAGAGAATTAGGCAATCTGGACATGGATATTGTTAGTAATCCATGCACACTTTCCATTTAGGCTTTGGCACAGTCATAAGTGTGAACTTTGCATTTTGTTTCCAGAATATTACTGTGATAAAGTGCATATGTAGATCAGGTGACATGAGTATTTCTTCCACCATTTCTGTGGGCAATATTTTGAAGGTGTATAAATTAGTATAGGGTGTACAAATAGGTGTTCCCTGTGTCTAGGAATATAGATAAAATGAATGAATAGACCATACTGTGAATAAATAATATTACTGGTTCCAACTTTAAATATTGGATTGAATTGATATTTACAAATTTACAGGAAATCTTATATTGAGATACATACATTCATTACAACCATTTATACATCTAATGGTAATATTAGGTTTATCGTTTATCATGAAGAGTGTGTGAGTTTTGCTTTAAAAGTGATTATTGAAATCTAAAATAAAATGAAGTATCATGAAAAGACCAGTCAAAAAACATAGAGGAATACTTGTGTACTGAAGCAAGAAGTGATTAAAAGTGAAACAAAAGCCTATCAATTTGCAAAATTGTGAATGAAATATATATCCTATGATGTGCATAAACTGAAGAAATAGTCATGTAACAGGGTTGAATAAAAATGAAGGTCAAAATACACATCATGTCCCATAGGAATCTACTTGCATTGATGTTAAAGTGGGTCAGTTACTGTAGAAAAATTAGGACTTCTATGCACCATTCACTGAATTTTAATTTCAGTACTAGGATACAATATGTATTTAAGGTGGATGAATATTTCTGAAAATAACTTTGTGAACATTTGGTTATAAATCCACATTCATGAATATGAATGCATTTAGGGATTGTATAATAAGACACATATATTTTACATTCTGAAAAATCTGGAGAGTGTGTGTGTGTGTATATATATATATATATATATATATATATATATATAGAGAGAGAGAGAGAGAGAGAGAGAGAGAGACAGAGGCATTAAAAGGTAGCAATATATATGCCAATCGAAATTCATCATGAAATATATAACATCCACAGATCCAAAACTATTCATTTTACTGAACATGGATTTATGTATTATATTGTTCAACTAGGAAGCTCACCCATAGTTTTAATTTTCAATTCCAACAACGTTTAGGAGGAGTGACCTCTTCTAAAAATTTGTATCTGCCAAGTCAGCCATCTAACAAAAATGTACATGTGATACCAGGTAGGATTCTATATGTACATTCAAAAATACATGTGCTGAATAGGCTACAGATAAAGGGAGATAGGAATTCACATATTTGTTAACTATAAAACACATGGAGAACTATTTCAATTTAAAATTGACTAGATTTATAACACCTACCCTTTATCATGCAAAAGGTAAATCCAACTATACACCATGCCTCTCTAAACTGCTTGTATTTCTATTCTGTTTGGGTTCTTTTTCTCCATCACTTTAGGATTGCTGCAATCTGGCTGGGCACAATTCAGGAGCCACTTGTCAAAAGAAACTAAAATTACTTTAGAACCACACATGACTAAAAATTAGCTCCTCGGGAAAAACCCTCAGAGCCCAACTGCCACTACTGGCTTCCCACAAGCTCTCAACCTCCACACTCCTTCTCTTGAGGTCGATTGGCTGGGTCGTGTGGGCAGAGCCCAAAAAGTCCCACAATGAGCAGCTCCGTTGTCTAAAAGGGTGGGGAAACAGCCCAATGGCATTACCACAGAGGAGCCAATCAGCTAGATATTGCTGGGGCTGCTGTGAGCCAATCATCAGCTTGCAGTCTGAAAGGGTGGGGAAACTGCTCAATGAGCATCTCCAATGAGCATCACCGCAGAGGAGCCAATTAGCTTGATGTTGCTGGGGCCTCTGTTAGCCAATCATCAGCTGGCAGTCTGAAAGTTTGTTTGGCCCCTTGGGCTGTGCCTCTCAACACCTCCCCCTCTCTGTTTAAACAACAAGCATGTGGCTTAGGGACCATGCCTGCCTTAGGTTGTCCAATAGTACATATGATGCTTACCCATTATCGAATGAGCTGACCTCAAGGTATCAGCCTCCAGTCTTAGATTGGTACCATTGCAATTGGATCTTACCCGTCACTAGCTACAGGTCCAGTATACAGTCACACCTGTGGAGAGGTCTTTGTACCAGCGGGGGGTGAGGTTCTTTGTCTCACCTCTGTTGGCCCCCAAATTTTAGCTGAAAGATCATGACAGCAGAAGGGAGGAAGATACACCAAGCCAATTGACGGCTCCTTTTGGAAAAATTGTACCACCGATGACATCATCAGCAAAAATACCCCAACACTACCACAAGTCAATTCACCAACATATTGTTCACAATGCATGCAGGTGAGTTCACAATGCATACAGGTGATACATAGTCCAGGCAAGTTCTGCAAGCAGTTCAGTGATGGCTATTGCAGAAGCTGTAGATTGGTTTTATCTTTGTCTTTACAGGCACTGGGATGAAGATAGGAATTTTGGCAATAATGGCCAAAGAAAAATTATGTAACATTCCAGAAGGTACTAAAAGAAAACAATTTTCTTAACAATTTACATTGTCTTTAAGAGAATTATTAAATATAATGAAAAGAAAAGGTGAAAGTAAACAAACAGATCTGTTAACCTCCTTTCTTGTACACATTTTAAAACAATCCTCAACAGGTGTTTACCCAATTTAAATTAAAACATTTACATCAAGTGTATAAAAATATATTTGGATCCATTTTTTCATGAGCGCTCATCATATATGATATATGGACATACGTACATTCAAACATATAACAAAAAACACAAGTGTGCACACGTAATATAATACATACAACACATAACATAAGAGTAAAGGCCTTATAACATTTTACAGGTGAAATCTCCATTGCAATGTCTAAAAACTCTATAGTCCAAAAATAGAACTGATCAGCAAAACATTAACCTAGGTTTGTATGAGCTCAAAAAACAAAATAGAACTTCATGACATGGGAAAGGGTAATAATAAAATAGATATTGAAAAAAGCATCCTGGATTTGTCACAGATGTAAGAATAGCCAAACTGGAGTTCTGGATATCAGCTGTTATGGATTTGAGCCAAATCATATTCTTTTAATCTGTAGAAATCGCTTTAGTTAGTCTCTCTGGAATCCAAATCGGCTGCTGTTCTCCCTGTGGAAACACACAAACAGACCTCCAACTCCAGACAATTACTGGGTCAGGACATTTCCATTGTCCTGTTAGAATATCCTTCCAAAGTACCTTGGGCTTATGTACATTTTTTGGACACATATGCCTTTCCACAGGACTAAGCCCTGATGAATCCAAATTTCCAAAGTTTAGAGTAAAAAGGGTTATTTTAAGTTTATCTTTGGGGAATATATACCCCTTCCCAATTCCTTTTTTTTCGTTTAATTAGTACATTTTAATAGTTTGATGAGCTCATTTAACTATGCCTTGTCCCTGTGGATTGTATGGGATTCCTGTTATATGAGTAATGCAAAATGATGAGCAAAATTCTTTAAAAGAGGTAAAAGTATAACCAGGGGCAACATCTGTTTTTAACTGTTTTGGAATGCCCACAGTGGCAAAATTTTGTAAGCAATGAGCTATAACATCTTTAGTTTTTTTTCTCCGGCATGAAGGGAGTCCATCAAAAATTCAGAAGAAGTATCAACTGTAACATGCAAATATTTTAATTTTCCAAATTCTGGCAAGTTTGTGACGTCCATCTGCCAAATATGGTTAGGTATCAATCCTCTAGGATTGACTCCAAGATTAACTTGTGGTAAAATGGTCACACAATTTTGACATTGTTTTATTATTTGTCTAGCTTGTTCCTTAGTTATTTTAAAGCGCTTATGTATAGTATTAGCATTGACATGGAATTTTTTATGAAAATTTGTAGCTTCTTCTACTGTAGAGAAAATATGTATGTCATGCGTAGTTTTATCTGCTAAATCATTACCCAAACTAAGGGCTCCAGGCAATCCTGTATATGTCCTGATATGCCCTATAAAGGACGGATCTTTTCTGTCCCAGATTAGACTTTGTATAGTGGAAAGAAAAGAGAAAACAGGAGAGGAAGGGGAAATTTGTTTCTTCCTAAGATTATATATTCAAACTCAACCCTGTTGAAAATGCATAATCATATCACTCACTTTATACTTTGCCTGATTTCATAATGTCTCTAAAGATATGTGGTTTCCTGCATATTTTCACCAGTTCACCATTGTGACTGACCCTTCACATGAACTTATGTTCACTTTCACTCTCTAACCACAACCCTAATGCTCCAGAACTTTTGTTCCAAATCCTATACTCACTCTTCTTCCTAAACCAACTCTGTACCTAATTCTACCTACTATCCGTTTTTGACTGGATGTTCTCTTCAACATTCAATCATCCAAGCTACAAGGTCCGATGCCATTGTATATCTATTTATCTGAGACATCTGTACACAATGTAAATCAAAGTTAAGTATCCCAATCAAGGGCCCAATGCCCTTCTGGGCTTCAAAATTACCTAGATTTCGGTTTTCATTCATATATTTAACCTCTATATTTTTATAAATATCTCAGGTTCCCAATACCATTATTCATCCCGCAGGATTATTCCTAACTCAAATCAAACATTTTATTAGCCCTAAGAATGCACTGTTCTATCAACCTAAATTTAAAGAAAAGCAGGGACAGAGTTGGTCTTACAATACAGGAATGTAGGGGATCTTCCACCTGCTGAGAACCTCCAAAGTCCATGCAGAAATGAATCCTGGAGAAGATATAGTCAGCTATGAAGGATCTGCGAGAGCAAAAGTCATCTTCCATGGCAATCACCCTGGTCAGGATGAAGGGATGTGTCTGAATCAGCCTCTCTCTTCTTAATGTAGAGGAGATTGACCAAACCAGGCCTGTGTGGATAGCTATTCCCGGGTTCCTAAGGTTGACATACCATTCTAACTTGTGAAAGTTTCAAAGGAAGTAGGGGAAGCCTCCATCTAATGGGACACTTGGAAGCAACTATTAGGACAAAATGGTTTACAAGGCAGTGAATTTATTCAGTTCCTGAAGGGAGTGACCTCACCTCACTTTCTTGGTGATGGATCTCTCTGAACTTGGGATACTGGAAACCAGGCACATAGAGCCAGTCCCAGTCCCAGTCCCAATGGGCTCACTTGTTTGGATTTACCAAGGACAGAGTCAGTCTTTCTTTGTACCTACTGATGTTAGGATGGCAAAAGCAAGGAGAGCTCTGAAGAAGGGCCTTTCCTGAGAAAGCAGGTAGTGGCTAAACACTAGCTTCTGACAACTTAACAGAGTTGGTCAAGGAGAACAGACCTGAGACAGGACAGGACTTTTCAGGGGAAAATTGTATGGCCCACCAGTCAGACACACTCCCTAGAGTCACAGACCTACTTGGGGGAAGGAGGTGCCAATATGGGTGTGGTTTTGGGTTTATGATTTTGTCTCATGTTCTGAGAATAGGTAGGAAAGGTGGTTTGTTTTTCTGGGTTGAACTGTTTCTAGTAAGAAGTTTGACAAGGTGAGTGTTTCTATGTCTGTGTATCCCACTATGTCCGTGGTTGTAGACATTAGAAAAGAGAATGCATCAATGGATTTGTCCTGTCTTGTAGAAAGCTTCCCAGCATTCATCCTGCCCAATTAATGAATGGATTGCAGCTTTCTTTAAGGATGGGCAACACCAACGATCTTAGTAATTTCCAATTTTCTTTCTGAATTCTGGCCAATCTCCAGAATAGGCTCATGGTTTTGTGTCCAAGATATGTACCACCTCCAAGCTCTGTGACATGGCCATGTACTGGATAGATGAAGGGAATGGCGAGCATCTCAGAAAACACAGATATCAGTGTGACCAGTAAACTCTCAGTGGAGAAACCCTTCTTTGAGTCTTTTGCTTACATAATGTTCTGTTGCCTTGAATGTCAAGAAGTTCTTTGTTTCGGACCACCCCTTTGTGAAGCCTGAAGAAAACAGTTTTCAGATGGAAATGAATGGGCATAACCTGTGGCTCTTTGCTTAATTGCTTTGGAAATGGATGTGTCTGAATCCAACTCTATGCCCTGTGTGAGGCTGTGTCTTAGATTCTCTGCAACTGATAGATCTAAAGAAAGATCCCATGTGTGCATCCAAAACCAAAATGGCCAAAAGAGCAGTCATTGTGGGTGAAGTTTCTCTCCTTCCTCTGTTAGGTTCTTGACGTCTATCAAGTGAGAATTGGGATCCTTTGGGTCAAATGAGTTTTTCGAAGCACTGCAGATGTGGTTGGGTTTTCTTATGACTGAAATTCACATAAAGAATCTACACCTGACAGTCAGTAGGCCTCAAATTGCAGAAGAAGATCAGTATTAATGGCAGGCATATTTGATCAATCCTGGTTCACTGGAAGGGTTTCCAGGCCCCCCTGACTTTAGGCAAATTAGCGGCAAGGGAGCATGTTTTGGACACTCTCTTGGGCTATGCCCCTCATGGAAACGTCCAGCCAGAGGTTATGATGAGTGTCTATATGGAAGAAGATGAGGGCCATTGGAAAGTGTTTTGGTTTTAATTGTGGTCATTTGTGTGGCATTTGGAAGAGATGACTGCGTCCACCTGGGCTTGAACTCTGGTGTGATTCCCCTTAGAGACTGAGTTCTGGAACTGAGCTCAGAGAAGTATTGCCATTAATTGTTTTGGGATTTTATGAGACCACGCATAAGAGTCGCCCTTTATACTGAGATCTAGCATTGAAGTGCTCTGTCCCATAATGAAAGATCCACAAACAGTGAAAGCAATGACACATGAAACAGACAAGACAAGACAATAAAGACAGGCAATGGACGTCCAACACTGAGATCAGGACTGAGTAGCCGGCAATAACCAATGGGCTGGCAATACCGAATCCAAAACAAAATATCACTGAGTCGAGGAATCTATTATAACTAAATTTCCCAAGTCCTCTGGGGCGTCCTCGAGGAACGTGGCCTGTGGCTCTGTGACACGTCTGTCAGCCACTGTCGGAGAGAGCTCACACTCTTCATCAATAGCCATTTTTCCAAGTCCTAACCTGAAACCTGAAACCAGGAATAGGAGACTTACTTACCCCAAGAGTAGCCCGTTGGGGTCTCTCATCCGCCGCTGCCAGATATCAGTGGAAACTTCATGTGTAAAGGTCGGGCGTGCATTGGAGGAAGAGACCACCAAGAAACTGACTCATGAAACAGCAAAGGGTTTATTGGAGTTCCAGCATGCTGGGGCTCAGAGCTCACTTGAATACAGCAGAGAGCCCTGAGAAGAGCTTGAGCAGAGCTTATATACTTTCCTTGCCGAGGGCAAGGAGGGAAGTTTATTGATGGGTCAGTGGGAGTGGGCAGTTTGCAAACCAGGTGAGAGAGTAAATTCTGCAGTTTGAAAACTGGGGACAGCACATTCTGGGAACAAGATTAGCAAACAGTTCTCAAGATTTCAACAGTGTTTTGTTAAGCATAGAGAAAAACAGGAAGTGACAAGTACCTATTTAATTAACCATTCAATAACAACTATACCTTTTTAAATGGATGTTCTCATCTACATTCAATCTTCCAAGGTACAGGGTCCTATGACATTGTATATCAATTTACCTGAGACATCTGTGCAGAACGTAATTCAACGCTAAGTATCCCAATTAAGGGCCCAATGCCATTCTGGGATTCAAATCTTACTTAGATTTCTGTTTTCCTACATATATTTCAACTATATATTCTTATACATATCGCAGCTTCTCAATAGAATTATTCATAAACAGAATGATTCCTAACCCAAATCAAACATGTTATTAACCCTAACCCTACAGTGTTCCCTCAATCTAACTTTAAAGAAGAGCACGGACAGAGTTGGTCTTATAATACAGGAATGTAGGGGATCTTTCACCTGCTGAGAACCTCAAAGGTCCATGGAGAAATAAGCCATGGAGAAGATGTAGGCAGCTATGAAGGACCTGAGACAGCAAAAGTCATCTTCCATGGCAAACAACCTGGTCAGGATTAAGGGATGTCTCTGAATCTGCCACTCACACCCTGTGAACTGTGCCACTTCACAGGTGAATAACGAGTTAGAACGACAAAAAATTATCTTGTTAGGATCTTACAGAAAAATGGGTGTGCACCGAAACCTAGAAGAATGATTTCCACCAATGAGGTCCGGTAATTGAGTCTCAAACACGAGCCAAATGTGCGACCGGAGATCCGGGCTGACAAATCTGTGTGGCCTGCCCCGTGGCTAGAGACAGCAGGGCACCACCTAGAAGCGACCAGCCGGCAGGGAGAAACGTTGCTGCAGATTCTGTGGAATCCTGCTGGCTGACCTCCAACTGAGCCCCGGGCTGAGTTTGGGATTTCAGACGGGGAAGGAAGTGCTACAGTTCTATCCCCCCACAATAAAAACTCCACCAAGGAAACCAACGGCCACCATCTTGGAGAGCAGAAGTAACCACCACCACTCTCCAACAGATTGCAACAATAAAACAGGTTTGTGTTACTCAGCTCATCTCCCATACAGCAGGGAATTCACATAAAATCTCTCTTAGGCTTTCCATTGGAGAGATTATCAGAGAGAGCCTGCATAAAGACGTCGGGAAAACTAGAGGCACCTGACCTTCAACTTCCCCTCCCATCAGCGGCGAAAACGAAACCTGTCTAGACAGAGCTGGGAGAGGGGCAAGAGGAAAAAATCAAAACAATAGAGTGCCGGGGTTCCCCATAGACACCATCCACACCCAAGAAACGGCAGGCCCAGAGGACAGTATGAGCTGCCGAGAGCATCACTCAGGGGAAATCTGGTGTAGCACGAGAAACCAGGACTAGCAGGAGATTACAGGGGACTAGAGGCCAGGCCCGCGTGACTGGGCGGCTGGAGAACGCCCGCCCACTGGTCACAAACAGCCCTCTGCTGGTGCGACTGGGTGGCTGGTGCCCGCCTGCCTACCAGCGACCAATTGCCCGCTGGCTGCACGTGCAACTGGGTGGCTAGAGATCTCCCGCCCACCAGTGACAGCCCACCCGCTGACTGTGTGACTGGACAGCTGGAGACCGCCCGCCCGCCGGCGACCGGGAGTTGAAAACAAACAGAGACAGATCAGTCCCAGCCCACTCCCATTTGAACACCCTGGCAAGGAGCCTGGGGCCCGCCATAGCAGACAGGTGACATCACTGGAGCTCGGCCATCGCAATTCCTTCCAAGCAGAATTCACTTTAGCAGGCATAGTCTACCAACACAAAGGAGAGACAACAGATATATTAAACCAAAACAAATCTATAGAATAGAGAAGAAAAACAGCAATCAAATAGAGATGGAAAACAACGTGAACATCATGAAAAAACAAAGGAAAAAAATGTGTACAAACAATGCAGGACAACTTAATTCTACAGGAGGACCTAGAATCATCAGAAACAGGGATAGGGAAAAAAACTCAAGGCTTACCTAACTCAGATGGAAAGGGATATTAGAGAATACATGAATCAGCAAGTCCTAGCAATAAAAGTATATTTTGAAAATGAATTAAACAAATTCAAATGGCAAAGAACAAGCTTTACCAGGAGATAGAGATCTTAAAAAAAATCAAACAGTAATCCTAGAAATGCAGGAAACTATTAATTAAAACTCAAACGAGAATATTACAAATAGACTAGATCAAATAGAAGTCAGAACATCAGATAATGACGACAACGTTTATCAACTTGAAAAGAATATAGTCAACACAGAAAAGATGCTTAAGTCCCAAGAGCAGTCTATTCAAAAGATATGGGATGTCATAAAAAAAACAAATTTCACAGTCATCGGGATAGAAGAAGCCATAGAGATTCAAACCGAAAGAATGGACAACATATTAAATGAAATAATTCTAGAAAACTTCCCAGAGATGAAAGATGGAATGGATTGCCAAATCCTTGAAGCCTACAGGACCCCAAACATTCAAAACCATAATAGACCAACTCCAAGACATATAATTATGAAGATAGCCAACATACAGAACAAGGAGAGAATATTAAAAGCTACGAAAGAAAGGAGGCGGATTACATTCAGGGGTAAACCAATTAGATTAACGACTGATTTTTCATCACAAACTTTGAAAGTGAGAAGATCCTGGAACAATGTATTTCAAACACTGAAAAATAATGAATTCCAACAAAGAATACTGTATCCAGCAAAATTAAGCTTCAGATTTGACAATAAAATTAAAGTCTTTCACAATGAATAAAAACTAAAAGAATTCACACCCATAACACCAGCACTGCAAAGGATTTTGGGCAAAATACTACAAGAAGAAGAATTGAACAATAGTGCCCCAAACTAACAGTGGGAGGTATCTCAGTAAAGGGGGAGGAAAATAACCAAAAAGTAAAAACTAGCCAAACTAAAATAAATAAATAAATTAACATGAATGGATGTACAAATCATATTTCAATTGTAACCTTAAATGTTAATGGCCTAAACTCACCATTCAAGAGACATAGGGTAGTAACCTGGATCAAAAAAACAAATCCAAAAATATGCTGCCTTCAGGAGACTCTTATGATAGGTAAAGACATACACAGGCTGAAAGTAAAAGGTTGGGAAAAATCATACCACTCACAGGGCACACAGAAGCAAGCAGGAGTGGCCAAACTCATATCAAATACAATCAAATTCAAACCTACGTTAATCAAAAGGGATAAAGAAGGACACTATATAACGTTAAAAGGAACCATCCACCAACATAACATAACAATTACCAATTTGTATGCAGCAAACAAATGAGCTGCCACACTCATAAAACAAACTCTTCTCAAGTTCAAGAGTCAAATAGACTACAACATAATAATTATAGGTGACGTCAACAGACCGCTCTCACCATTAGACACATCCTCTAGACAAAAACTGAATAAAGAAACTATAGAACTCAACAGCACAATCAATTACCTAGACTTAACCGACATATATAGAATATATCAACCATCATCAAGTGGATACACCTTCTTATCAGCAGCAGATGGATCCTACTCAAAGATAGACCATATATTAGGTCATAGGGCAACTCTTAGTAAATATAAAGGCGTGGAGATAATACCATGCACCATATCAGATCATAATGAAATGAAACTGGAAATCAATGATAAAAGAAGGAAGGAAAAATCCTACATCACATGGAAAATGAACAATATTCTACTGAATGATCAATGGGTTACAGAAGACATTAAGGAGGAGACAAAAAAATTCTTAGAAAAAAATGACCATACAGACACAACCTACTGTAATCTATGGGACACAATGAAAGCAGTTTTAAGAGGAAAATTCATTTCTTGGAGTTCTTTCCTCAAAAAAAGAAAAAAACAACAACAAATAAATGAACTCACACTACACCTCAAAAACCTAGAAAAGGAAGAGCAAAACAACAGCAAATGTAGTAGACGACATTAAAATAAGAGCAGAAATCAACGAAATTGAAACAAAAAATCATTGAAAAAATTGATAAACTAAAAGTTGGTTCTTTGAAAAAATAAATAAGATTGACAGGCCCTTAGCCATGATAACGAAGAGAAGAAGAGAGAGAACTCAAATTATTAACATAGGGGGTGAAAAATGCAATACCACAACAGACACTACAGAAATATAGAAGATAATTAGAAAGTATTTTGAAACCCTATATTCCAATAAAATAGAAGATAGTGAAGATATCAATAAATTTCTTAAGTCATACGATCTGCCCAGATTGAGTCAGGAAGACACACACAATTTAAACAGACCAATGACAAAGGAAGAAATAGAAGAAGCCATCAAAAGATAACCAACGAAAAAAAGCCCTGGACCGGATGGGTAAACAGCGGAGTTCTACAAAACCTTCAAAGAAGAATTAATACTGATTCTTTTCAAGCTCTTTCAAGAAATAGAAAAAGAAGGAGCTCTTTCAAATTCATTCTATGAGGCCAAAATCACCCTGATCTTGAAATCAGACTAAGACACTTCAAAGAAAAAAAACTACAGACCAATATCTCTAATGAACTTGGATACAAAAATTCTCAATAAAATCCTAATGAATCGAATACAAAAGCATATCAAAAAAAATTGTGCACCATGATAAAGTAGGATTCACCCCTGGGATGCAAGGCTGGTTCAATATACGGAAATCAATAAATACTATTCACCACATCAATAGACTTAAAGACAAGAACCATATGATCATCTCGATAGATGCAGAAAAAAACATTTGGCAAAGTACAGCATCCCTTTATGTTCAAAACACTAGAAAAACTAGGGATAACAGGAACTTACCTCAACATTGTAAAAGCTATATATGCTAAACCTCAGGCTAGCATCATCCTAAATGGAGAAAAACTGAAGGGATTGCCTCTAAAATCTGGAACAAGACAGGGATGCCCTCTATCACCACTTCTATTCAATTTAGTTCTTGAAATTCTAGCCAGAGCAATTAGACAATAGAAATTAAAGGCATAAAAATAGGAAAACAAGAACTTAAATTATCACTATTTGTGGATGACATGATAATATATATAACAGACCCAAAAGGGTCTACAAAGAAACTGCTAGAGATAATAAATGAATTATGCAAAGTGGCAGGATATAAAATCAACACGCATAAATCAAAGGCATTTATGTATATCAGGAGCAAAACTTCTGAAATGGAAAGGAGGAAAACCACTCCATTCACAATATCCTCAAAGAAAATAAGATACTTGGAAATCAACCTAACAAAAGAGGTGAAAGATTTATATAATGAAAACTACAGAACCCTAAAGAGAGAGATAGAAGAAGATCTTAGAAGATGGAAAAATGTACCCTGTTCATGGATAGGCAGAACTAACATCATCAAAATGGTGATATTACCCAAAGTTCTCTACAGGTTAAAATGGATGCCAATCAAAATCCCAACGGCATTTCTTGTAGAAATGATAAAGCAATCATGAAATTCATATGGAAAAACAAAAGACCCAGAATAGCAAAAGCAATTCTAAGCAGGAATTTGAATCTGGAGGTATAGCGATACCAGAGTTCAAACTGTACTACAAAGCAATAGTTATAAAAGCAGCGTGGTACTGGTACCAAAACAGGCAGGTGGATCAGTGGTAGAGAATAGAGGACACAGAAATCAATCCACAAAATTACAACATTCTTATATATGATAAAGAGGCTAAAAGCATATTGGGAGATGGATAGCATCTTCAACAAATGGTGCTGGGAAAATTGGAAATCCATATGCACCAAAATGAAACTGAATCCCTTTCTCTCGCCATGCACAAAAGTTAACTCAAAATGGATCAAGGAGCTAGTGATGAAATCAGAGACACTGCATGTGATAGAAGAAAAAGATGGCTATGATCTACATACTGTGGGGTCGGGCTCCAAATTCATTAATAGGACACCCATAGCCCAAGAGTTAATAACAACAATAAACAAATGGGACTTACTTAAACTAAAAAGTTTTTTCTCTGCAAGAGAAACAATAAGAGAGGTAAATAGAGAGTCTACATCCTGGGAACAATTTTTTACCCCTCACACTTCAGATAGAGCCCTAATATCCAGAATATACAAAGAACTCAAAAAATTAAACAATAAGATAACAAATAACCCAATCAACAAATGGGCCAAGGACCTGAACAGACACTTCAGAGAGGAGGACATACAATCAATCAACAAGTACATAAAAAAATGCTCACCATCTCTATCAGTCAGAGAAATGCAAATCAAAACCACCCTAAGATACCATCTCACTCCAGTAAGATTAGCAGCCATTATGAAGTCAAACAACAATAAGTGTTGGCGAGGATGTGGAGAAAAGGGTACACTTGTACACTACTGGTGGTACTGAAAATTGATAAGGCCAATTTGTAAAGCAGTATGGAGATTTCTTGGAAAGCTGGGAATGAATGCACCATTTGACCCAGCTATCACCCTTCTCGGACTAGAGGGTCTTAACAGAGCGTACTATAGGGATACTGCCACATCAATGATCATAGCGCCACAATTCACAATAGCTAGACTGTGGAACCAACCTAGATGTCCTTCAATAGATGAATGGTTAAAAAACTGTGGCATCTATACACAATGGAGTATTACTCAGCACTAAAAAATGGCAAAATCATAGACTTTGCAAGGAAATGGATGGCATTAGAGCAGATTATGCTAAGCTAAGCTAACCAATCCTTAAAAAAAATGCCAAATGTCTTCTTTGATATAAAGAGAGCACCTAACAACAGAACAGGGAGGAAGAGCATGAGAAAAAGATTAACATTAAACAAAGACGAGTGGGGGGATAGAAAGGGGGAGAGAAGGGAAAGCATATGGAAATGGTAGGAGACCCTCAATGTTACACAAAATTACATATAAGAGGTTGTGAGTGGAAATGGGGGGAAAACAATGGAGAGAATTGAACAACAGCAGATGAGGTAGAGAGGAAAGATGGGAGGGGAGGGGAGGGGGGATAGTAGGGGATAGAAAAGGTAGCAGAATACAACATCACTATTATGCCATTATGTACAAATGTGAATGTGTAACCAATGTGCTTCTACAATTCGTATTTGGGGAAAAATGGGAGTTCATAACCCAATTGAGTCAAATGTATGAAAGATAATATATCATGAGTTTTGTAATGTTTTGAACAATCAATAAAAATAAATAAATAAATAAAGGTTTAAAATTGAGTGGCAAGAAATCAGCTAAAAATGTGTTGAGATGCATTCATTTTGCTAAGCAGAAACTTTGTTTTGTGTAGTTGTATCTATCACAAATTTATTTTACCAGAAAACTGGCTTTTGAAAATACACTTAATTGAGATTAAAGGATAATCCACCTACCTTCATAAAAAATTCATAGCATTTCCTATATTTTTCATATTTCATTTTTTGGTAAATATTTTGTCATGGACCAGGTCTAGTCTTAGACTATTCTTTCAGAATACTGCCTCATCTGATAAGTTGGTACAATGTGTTGGATTGTTCTTTTCATCTTTTATTTAATAGTTTCTAGCTGATAATGTGTATTTTTCATTATCTTTATTTGGACATACATACCCAACGATATCTTTGCATTTTATGTTTTACTGGGAAGAGACTCATCAAAAGCTCTGTATTATATGTATCAACAATCAAACATTTAGAGCATGCAATTATTCTTAATTTTGCATGAAAATATCTTTGTACCATTTACTTATAAAAATTTAGAACTATTAATAATGTCCCTACTGTAATAAGTAACTAATTACCAGAAAAATTAAACAATTCACTTTATATCAATTATGAATTTGAAAAGTACTAAAATAAGTATTTGGCAATTAATACATAATTTATAGAAATTGAAATCATAAGAAAGCCATTTAAAATGTCAGTGCATATGGTCCTTAAATAATAGGTTGTTCAAAAAAATTTCTCTAATTCATAAGATATAATATGCCATATTACAGCGTAACGTGATAAAAAACATTAAATTATCAATATTGATAATAAAGAATGATACCTTTTTTCTTAAATATGTTTATTTGATTTTCATTGTAAGATGTTAATTCTGGAAGACTTCAGAATTAAGAAAGTCTTGGTGTATATTATTTCTAACAGGCTAATCAAAGTACTTTTAAATATATATGTATATATATATATATATATATATATATATATATATATATATATACACATAATATATGTAATGCATATGCATGAATATAGACACATATGTATAATTAATGTATTGTAATATATCTATCAGGTGATTATAATTATTAAATTTTTTAAAAAAAAAATAGTGACTATAAAAAACAGTCTCAAATTTAAATTTCATAGCATACAACTGTTTGTAATGCCATGAGAGAAAAATAGATATGGAGGAAAAACGAAAAAGGAAGAGAGAGAAGGGGAAAAATGAGGAAGAAAGTGAGTAAAGAAGAGGGAGAGGGGTGTTCGATGTTAAGACAAAAGTGGAGAGGCTGGGTTTGTGATTCAGTGTTAACATGTTTGCCTAGTATGTGTGAGGAACTGGGTTCTATTCTCAGCACCACATAAACAAATAAACAAAATGAAGATCCATCAACAACTTAAAAAATAAAAAATAAAAAACTAGAAATATTACTAAAATCCCAAGCATTTATGAATGTTAAATAATAAAATATATGTTACATAGCCTTATGTAATTTCTAGACTCCCCAAAAGAGTCATTAAATGTTAGATTATTAGTGCTATAACTAAAAATCCATTGCTCTTTCCTCTACATTCTGTGGCATTCTAGTGCTAAAATAAATTGTAGTATAACACCAAAAAAAAAAAAAAATCCTAATATTTCTACAGTAACTGACCCAGTTTAACATCAATGCAAGTAGATTCCTATGGGACGTGATATGTACTTTGAAGTTTATTTTTATTCAACACTGGTACATTTCTATTTCTTGAGTTTATGCACATTATATGATATATATTTCATCCACACGTTCACAAATTTATAGGCATTTATTTCACTTTCAATCACTTCCTGCTTCAGAAAACATGTATTTCTCCGTTTCTGACTGGTCTTTTCTTGAAACTTCTTTCCAAACACATTATTTTCGATTTCCATTATCACATTTGAAGCAAAACTCACACACCCCTCATAATAAACCATAACCCTAATATTACCATTAGATGTACAACTGGTTGGAATGAATGATTGTATATCAATATAAGATTTCTTACTTAGTTTCAGATATCAATTCAATCCATTATTTAAAGTGGAACCAGTTATATTATTTATTCACAATGTGGTATTTTCATGCATTATCTCTATATTCATAGACACAGGGTACACCTCTTTGTACCCCCAACACTAATTTATACGTCTTCAAAATATTGCTCCCAGAAATGTTGGAAGAAATACCCATGTCACCTGATCTACATATGCATTTTATCACTGAAATATTCTGGACACAAAAAGCAAAGGTCACACTTATGATTGTATCAAAGCTAAATGAAAAGTGAACATGGATTACTAAAAAGATCCATGTCCAGGTTGCCTAATGCTCTCAAATGAAAATCCTATTGGTAACTACAAATTAGTTTCTTCCAAAGATTATATATTCAAACTCAACCCTGTTGAAAATGTCTAATCCTCTCACTCACTTTATACTTTGCCTGTTTTTGTAATGTCTTTATTGGTATCTGCTTTTCCACGGTTCATCATTGTGACTAAATCTTCACATGTTCTGAAACTTACATTCACACTCTAATCGAAATCCTATTGCTAAAGAACTTTTGGTCCAAATCCTATATTCACTCTTCTTCTTAAAACCTACCTACTATCTTCCTAATCCTACCGACTATCACTTTTTGACTGGAGGTTCTCTTCTACATTCAATCATCCAGTTACAAGGTCTTATGCCATTGTATATCGATTTCTCTGAGACATTTTTGCAGAATGTAATTCAATGATAGGTATCCCAATCAAGGGCCCAATGATTTCTGGGCTTCAAATCTTACTTAGATTTCTGTTTATGTACATATATTTCACGTCTGTATTCTAATAAATATCACAGGTTCCAATAACATTATTCATCCAGCAGAATGGTTCCTAACCGAAAATGAAAATGTTATTAACCCTAACCATACACTGTTCCCTCAATCTAACTTTACAGAAGAGCAGTGACAGTGTTGGTCTTACAATACAGGAATGCATGGGATCTTCCACCTGCTGAGAACCTCAAAGGTACATGCAGAAATGATCCCTGGAGAAGATGTAGGCAGCGATGAAGGACCTGAGAGAGCAAAAGTCATCTCAATGGCAAACAACCTGGTAGAATTAAGGAATGTGTCTGAATCAGCCTCATTCTTCTTAATACAGAGAAGATAGACCAAACCATGCCTGTGTGGAGAGCTGTTCCCTGGTCCCTATGTTTGATATACGATTCGAACTTGTGAAAGTGTCACAGGATGTAGGGGCATCCTCCATCTCATGGGAACCTTGGAGGCAAATGTTAGGACAACGTGGTTTTCAAGGCAGTGACCTCATTCAGTTCCTCAAGGAAGTGACTTCACCTCACTTCCTTGGTGATGGAAGTCTCTGAACTTGGGATCCAGGAAGCCAGGCACCCAGAGCCATAACCCGTCCAAGTCCCAGTGGTCTAACTTGTTTGGATTTACGAAGGACAGAGTCAATATTTCTTGGTACCTACTGATTTGAGGATGGCCAAATGCCAGGAAACCTCTGAAGAGGGTCCTATCCTGATAAAGCAGGTAGTGGATCACCGCTGGCTCCTGACTACTTCACAGAGTTGGCAAAGTAGAGCAGATCTGAGACAGGACAGGCCATTTTGGGAGAACATAGTATGGCCCACCAGTCAGAGGACACTCCGGATATGACAGACCTACTTGGGGGAAGGAGGTGCCTTTGCGGGTGTGGGTGTGGGTTTGTGGTTTTGTCTCATGTTCTGAAATATGAAAGAAAGGCGGTTTGATTGGATTGTAGTGAACTGTTTCTAGTAAGTCGTTTGACAAGGTGAGTCTTTCTATGTCTGTGTATCCCACTGTGTCCGTGGTTGTCGACATTAGAAAAGAGAATGCATCAGTTGATGTGTTCTGTCTAGTAGAAAGCTTCGCAGCATTCATCCTGTCCAATTGATGAATGGACTGCGGCTTGCCTCATGGATGGGCAACACCTACTATCTGCCTAAGTTCCTGTTTTCTTCCTGAATTCTGGCCACTCTCCCGAATAGGCACATAGTTTTGTGTTTAAGATATGTACCACCTCAAGCTCTGTTAAATGGCCATGTACTGGACAGCTGAAGGGAATGGGAGAATCTCAGAAAACTCAGATATCAGTGTGACCAGGAAAGTCTCAGTGGAGAAACCCTGCTATGGGCCATTCTCTTACTATGTATCTGTTTCCCTGAATGTCAGGAAGTTCTTTGCCTCAGGCCACCCTCATGTGAAGCCTGAAAAAAAGAGTTTTCAAATGAAAATGAATGGGCATCACCTGTGGCTCTTTGCTTAATTTCTTTGCAAAGGGATGTGTCTGAATCACCCTTTGGTCCTGTGTGCGGTTGTGGCTTAGATTCTCAGCCCCTGATGGATCTAAAGAAAGATCCGATGTGTACATCCAAAACCAAAATTTCAAAAAGATCAGTTATGATGGATAAAGTCTCTTGCCTTTCTTTGTTAGGTTCCTGAACTACATCAAGTGAGAATAGGGATCCTTTGGTTCAAATAAATTTTTGAAAGCCCTGAAGAAGTGCTTGGGTTTTCTTATGACTCCAATTCACATAAAGAATCTATACCTGACAGTCAGTAGGCCTCAAATTGGAGAAGCAGATCAGTATTAACTGCGGTCTTATTTTATCACTCCTGGTTCACATGCAGGGTGTCCAGGCCACCATGACTTTAGGCAAATGAGCGGCAAGGGAGCTTATTTTGGACACTAACCCATACCCTACTAGACTCTGACTAGTAATCCTAACATGATGGAGAATAATAACCCCAACAGAATAGAAATACAAGAAGTTTTGAGGATTCATGTTGTATAGTTGTACTTGCCTTTTGCATTATATAGGGTAGGAGTTATAAATTTAGTCAATTTTTAATTGAAACAGTTCTCCATGTGTTTTTAAAGTTCACAACCATGTGAATTCCTCTCTCCCTTTCTCTGTAGGCTATTCAGAACATGTATTTTTATATGCACATTTAGAATCCTACCTGGTACCACATGTACATTCTTGAGAGGTTGCTGACTTAGCAGATACAAATTGTCAGAAGAGATCACTCCTCTGAATGCTGTTGGAAGTGAAAATTCAAACTATGGGTGACTTCCTAGTTGAACAACATTATACATAAATCCACGTTTAGTAAAATTAATATTTTTGGATCTGTGGATTATATATATTTCATGATATATATATATATATATATATATATATATATATATATATATTGCTACATTTTAATGTCTGTTTGAGTGTGTGTGTGTGTGTGTGTGTGTGTGTGTGTGTATAGATAGATAGATAGATAGATATACACTCTCCAGATTTTTGAAAATATGAAACATATGTGTCTTATTATATACTCCCTAAATTCATTCATGTACATGTATGTGGATTTATAATCAACTTTTCACAAGATTATTTTCAAAAATATTCATCCACCTGAAATACATATTTGTTTCCTAGTACTAAAAACAAACTTCAGTGAATGGTGCATACAAATCCAAATATTTCTACAGTAACTGTCCCAGTTTAACATCAATGCTTGTAGATTCCTATTGGACATGATGTGTATTTTGACGTTCATTTTTTAACAAAACTGGTACATTATTATTTCTTCAGTTTATGCACATCATAGGATATATATTTCATTAACAAGTTCACAAATTTATAGGCATTTGTTTCGCTTTCAATAACTTCCTTATTCAAAACTCTTGTATTCCTCCAGGTTTCTTGTCTGGTCTCTTCATGAGACTTCTTTCCAAACTCATTATTTCTGAAATCCATAATCACCTTTGAAACAAAATTCACACACTTTTTATGATAATCCATAAGCCTAATATTAAAATAAGATGGATACCTGGTTGGATTGAATGATTGCATATCAATATAAGATTTCCTGTATATTTTCAGATATCAATTCAATCCATTATTTAAATTTAGAACTTGTTACATTGTTTAATCAAAGTTTTGTCTATTCATGCATTATCTCTATATTCCTAGACACAGGGTACACCCATTTGTAACCCCAGTACTAATTTATATATCTTCAAAATATTGCTCCCAGAAACGGTGGAATAAATACTTATGTCATCTGATCTACATATACATTTTATCACAGTAATTTTCTGGACACAAAAAGCAAAGTTCACATTTATGATTTTACCAAAGCCTTAATGGAAAGTGAGTATGCATTACTAAAAACATCCATGTCCAGGTTGCCTAACGCTCTCAAATGTCAATCCTATTGGTCACTACATATTTGTTTCTTCCTAAGATTATATATTTTACCTCAAGCCTGTTGAAAATGTCTAATCCTATCAATCACTTTATCATTTGCCTGATTTACTAATGTCTCTATTAATATCTGCTTTCCTACATATTTTCCACAGTTTATCATTGTGACTGACTCTTCACATGTGCTCACATTTTCATTCACTCTCTACCCGAAACCCTATTGCTAAAGAACTTTTGGTTTAAATCCTATACTCTCTCTGCTTTCTAAACCTACTGACTATCTTTCAAATAATACCGAGTATCCCTTTTTGACTAGAAGTTCTCTTCGACATTCCATCATCCAAGGTACAAGGTCCTATGCCATTGTACATCGATGTATCTGAGACATCTCTGCAGAACATAATTCAAAGCTAAGTATCCCAATCAAGGGCCCAATACCCTTCTGGGCTTCAAATCTTACCTAGATTTCTGTTTTCATTCTAATATTTCACTTTTACATTCTTGTAAATATTACAGGTTCCCAATACAATTATTCATCCTGCAGAATGATTCTTAACCCAAATCGAACCTTTTATTAACCCTAACCATACACTCTTCCCTCAATCTAAGTTTACAGAAGAGCAGGGACAGAATTGTTTTTACAATACAGGAATGTAGGTCATCTTAAACCTGCTGAGAACCTCAAAGGTCCATGCAGAAATGATACCTGGAGAAGATGTAGGCAGCTATGAAGGAGTTGAGAGAGCAAAAGTCACCTTGCATGGTAAACCACCTGGTCAGGATGAAGGGTCGTGTCTGAATCAGTCTCTCTATTCTAAATGTAGAGAAGGTGGACCAAACCAGGCCTTTGTTGAGAGATGTTCCCGGGTGCCTATGGTTGATATACCATTCTAACTTGTGAAAGTGTCACAGGAAGTAGGGGCAGCCTCTATCTCATGGGACCCTTGGAAGCAGCTGTTAGGACAAAGTGGTTGCCAAGGGAGTGAACTCATTCAGTTCTTGAAGGAAGTGTCCTACCTCACTTCCTTGGTATTGGAACTCTCTGAAATTGGGATCCAAGATGCCAGACACCCAGAGCCAGTCCCAGTCCCACTCCCACTGGGCTCAGTTGTTTGGATTTACCAAGGACAGAGTCAGTCTTTCTTGGTACCTACTGCTGAGAGAATGGCCAAATGCCAGGACAGATATGAAGAGGGTCTTTCCTGAGAAAGCAGGTAGTGGCTCACCACTGGATCCTGACAACTTCACAGAGTTGGCCAAGGCAACCAGAACTGAGACAGGACTGGCCATTTCGGGGAACATAGTTTGGCTCAACAGACAGAGGACACACTGGAGAGTCAGAGACTTACTTGTGGGAAGGAGATGCCTTTGTGGGTGTGGGTGTGAGTTTGTGGTTTTGTCTCATGTTCTGAAAATAGGTAGGAAAGGTGGTTTGTTTGGTTTGGAATGGACTGTTTCTAGTAAATCGTTTGACAAGGTGAGTGATTCTAGTTCAGTGTATCCCACTGTGTAAGTGGTTTTGGACATTAAAAAACAGAATGCACCAATGGATGTATCCTGTCTAGTAGAAAGTTTCGCAGCATTCATCCTGCTCAACTGATGGATGGACTGCGGTGTGTCTTATGGATGGGGAACACCTACTATCTTCCTAAGTTCCTGTTTTCTTCCTGAATTCTGGCCACTCTCCAGAATAGGCTCATGGTTTTGTGTCCAAGATATATACCACCTCCAAGCTCTGTGCCATGGCCATGTACTGGACAGCTGAATGGAATGGGAGAATCACAGAAAACTCAGATATCAGTGTGACCAGGAAAGTCTCAGTGGAGAAATCCCGCTTTGGCCATTCTCTTACCTATATTTCTGTTGCCCTGAATGTCAGGAACTTCTTTCCCTCAGCCCACCCCTTTGTTAAGCCTGAAGAAAACAGTTTTCAAATGGAAATGAAAGGGCATCACCTGTGGCTCTTTGCTTAATTTCTTTGGAAAGGGATGTGTCTGAATCAGCCTCTTGGCCCTGTGTGCAGTTGTGGCTTAGATTCTCAGCACCTCATCGATCTAAAGAAAGATCCCATGTGTGCATCCATAACCAAAATGGCAAAAAGATCTGTTATGGTGAATGAAGTCTCTTGCGTTCCTTTGTTAGGTTTCTGACCTACATCAAGTGAGAATAGGAATCCTTTGGTTCAAATGAATTCTTCAATGCCCTGAAGAAGTGGTTGTGTTTTCTCATGACTCCAAATCACATAAAGAATCGTTACCTGACAGTCAGTAGGCCTCAAATTGGAGAAGCAGAGCCGTATTAACTGCAGTCCTATTTTATCACTCCTGGTTCACATGCAGGGTGTCCAGGCCACCATGACTTTAGGCAAATGAGGGGCAATGGAGCTTATTTTGGACACTAACCCATACCCTACTAGACTCTGACTACTAATCCTAATATGATGGAGATTAATAACCCAAACAAAATAGAAATACAAGCAGTTCAGAGGAGTCATGTTGTATAGTTGGACTTGCCTTTTGCATTATATAGGGTAGGAGTTATAAATCTAGTCAATTTTTAATTAAAATAGTTCTCCATGTGTTTTTAAAGTTAACAAATATGTGAATTCCTCTCTCCCTTTTTGTGTAGCCTATTCAGCACATGTATTTTTATATGCACATATAGAATCCTACCTGGTATCACATGTTCATACTTGAGAGGTTTCTGACTTGGAAGATACTGCCGCGGTCCGGTTGGAGCAAAATAACCGGGGGGTGGGGGTTATGAATAACATGTGTATGTTGATATAGCAGGAGTGGAAGCCATTTATTGTAGGACAATAGAGGTATTTATACATTCCACCCAGCTTATCTAATTAACATAAACTAGATACTGCAGTCAACCAATCAGGAATCTCCACACTTAATGGCTCGCTTTTGTTACATCTCAAACCACTCCCTCTGGCATTTTGCCAGGCATCATCCAGACTTGTTTACACACTCTAACATTCCCCTGGCAAAATGCCAGGTGTTATTTTGACATGTTTACAGACTCTAACATTTCCCCCTTTTATTTAATTTAAATAAAGACCACAGTGGTTTTTACAGAAACACCATAAATAACCTGCTACAAACAGAAAGGGAGGATACAAAATGTCACAATACAAGCCAATTGATGAAGCACTTGGAGAAATAATACCAGCAATGACACTGTTAGCAAAGACACCGAGTTAAAATTTGTTATAGATTACAGTTTGTTGTCTCAGTCCAGGTAAAGCAGTGTCTCAATAGATTAACTCACAGTTCAGGTAAACCACAGTCCAGGTATGTTCTGCAGGCAGCTAGCTTAAATCACAGTCCTGGTAAGTTCTGCAGGCAGCTAGCTTAAATCACAGTCCATGTAAATTCTGCAGGCAGCTAGCTTAAATCACAGCCCAGGAAAGTTCTGAAGGCAGCTAGCTTGATCCAAAGTCTCCTCCGTTTCTCAGCCGAAGTCTCCTCCGGTTTTCAGCAACACTGGAAATTCTTCCACCCTTGTCCTCACTGGCACTGGGATGAAGGCAGGAACTCCTACCACTGGCTAAAGAAAATCCTATAGTATTCCACCAGGTGCTAAGAAAACAACCTTCTGAAAAATTTAGTACATTATCTCAAGGTTTTTTACATTTGAAAAAAGCCTTAATAGTGCTTATTATTTATTATCTTCCGGGTGTGGGAGAACCATTGTAGCTTAGTTATTGGCATTGAAAATGACCAAACATCAGGGAGCCAGTAGCATCTATGGCTGGCTGTAGCATCCTGGGCAGCCACAGATGGCCCTGGGGAGTTTCCAGGACTCAAACTGCCACGGGCCCCGCTCCCCAGGCTGGGGGCGGGGAATTGCCGGCTGCCACTGCTTGAAAAGCCCTTGCTGCACAGTGACTGGCTTGAGCATGTGGCAGCCGAGGCGCCTATTCACACACACTCCGGAAACGAAAAGTATTCAGTAACAGCCTTTTGCTGAAACTTTTTTCCTGATAATCCTTCTTCTACTTAACTTTCTTTTTCTTTCTGATTAGACTTCCTGGGCTTCCATCAACACATGCCCTAATTGCTCTTGTTTCCACTGGGGTGCCTCTTTCTATTATCAATTTACATCTCACCCCTTCCTTATTTTCATCACAAACACAATACAATACACTGAGATAAAACAAGACACAATCATACTGTATCAATCTTCTCCATTTTTTGAAATGACCGTTTTTCCTCTCCCCCTATCTGCGTAGGGATGAGCAGATTTGCTCCCATCCTATCTATGGATGGGCAGCTTTTATTCGTCACTTACCCCCAAGTGTACCAGGGCTCCCTGTATGGGCCACCATCTGCAGCAGTCCCACTGCAGCAAAATAACCGGGGCAGGGGGTGATGAATAACTAGTGTATGTTGATACAGTAGGAAAGGCGTGATAGGTAGGAAAGGCTATTTGTTTGGTATTGAGTGGACTGTTTCTAGCAAGTTGTTTGACAAGGCAAGTGTTTCTATATCTGTGTATCCCACTGTATCTCTGGTTGTAGACATTAGAAAAGATAATGCATCAATGGATTTGTCCTCTCCAGGAGAAAGTTTAACAGCATTCATCCTGCCCAATTTATGAAAGGACTGTGGCTTGCCTTATGGATGGGCAACACCTACAATATTCCTAAGTTCCTGTACTCTTCCTGAATTCTGGCCACTCTCCACAACAGGCTCATGGTTTTGTGTCCAAGATATGTACCACCTCCAAGCTCTGTGACATGGCCATGTACTGGATAGCTGAAGGGAATGGCGAGCATCTCAGAAAACTCAGATATCAGTGTGACCAGTAAAATCTCAGTGGAGAAACCCTGCTTTGGGCCTTTTCTTACATAATGTTCTGTTGCCCTGAATGTCAGGAAGGTCTTTGCCTCAGGCCAACCCTTTGTGAAGCCTGAAGAAAACAGTTTTCAAATGGAAATGAATGGGCATCACCTGTGGCTCTTTGCTTAATTTCTTCCAAAAGGGATGTGTCTGAATCAGCCTCTTGGCCCTGTGTGAGGCTGTGGCTTAGATTCTCAGCACCTGATGGATCTAAAGAAAGATTCCTTTTGTGCTTCCAAAACCAAAATGGCCAAAAGGGCAGTCATTGTGGTTGAAGTCCCTCGCCTTCCTCTGTAAGGTTTCTGACCTACATCAAGTGAGAAGAGGGATCCATTGGGTCAAATGAGTTCTTCAAAACCCTGCAGAGGCTAGCCCGTAATTGCTTGGGTTTTCTCATGATTCCAATTCACATAAAAAATCTATACCAAACAGTCAGTAGGCCTCATATTGGAGAAGCTGGGCAGTACAAATGGCAGGCATATTTGATCACTACTGGTTCACAGGAAGGGTGTCCAGGCCACCCTGATTTTAGGCAAATGAGGGGTAAGGGAGCTTATTTTGGACACTGTCGTGAGCTTTGCCCCTCATGGAAAACCCCAGCCAGAGGTTATGATGAGTGTCTATATGGAAGAAGATGAGGGCCATGTGGGAGTGTTTTGGTTTTAATTGTGGTCATTTGTGTGGTGGTTGAAATAGATGACTGGGTCCACCTGGGCTTGAAGTCTGGTGTGATTCCCCTTACAGACTGAGTTCTGAAACTGACCTCAGAGAAATATTGCCATGAGTTCTCTTGGGATTCTAGGAGGCCACGCATTAGAGTCGCCCTTGGAAACTGAGATCAAGTCCCAGGGTGGCTTTCCACAGAGCATCGGGAATCTCAGCCAGGATATCACATGATTTTATTATGAAAGACTTGGCAGCCATAGATGAGATTCAAAACAAACATGGACCTCACACTCTAGACCTCAATGGGCCTGGGTTCATGTGATCTTTTGGCCACTCTTTGGGAAGCCTTGACTGTGAGAATTCTCCAGAGCTTTCATTGAAATGAGCTTCCATACCATTTAATGGTTCTTGAAAGAATTGAAACCTACAGTGCCTCCAACTTCATCCGTGAAAAATGCTAGATAAATACCAAGAAATTTTTGAAATTCCCATAACCAGGTGTCAGAGGAGAACATTTGGATGTCCTGTTGCTGATCAGGAGTGTTCCAGACAGTGGTTTGATTGACTGGGTTTCATGAAAATGGTGTAGAACTGAAATGCCAGTATGTTGGAGCCTGCTGAGTATTGGGCCCAGAACTGTGGTGTGCAGGTGTGGGATAAAACATTTGTGTTGGGGCCATTTGGATCTACCATTGACTTCCAAATGGCTTGTGACTGACATGGTGCAGCCAGCAGACCCTTATATGTAAAGGCATCTTGTTATATGGAGAGGTTTCAGGGCAATGTTCCGAATCAGGTTGCTATCTTCAAGTGGGCAAGCTATGTGGGATAGAATCCTGGTTGGTGCATTCTCCTGCAGACTCTGACCGACCACACGTGACAGAACTACCTTCAGCACTGTGTCCCAGTTGAACTTCTTGTATTTCGTAGAGCAAATACCAAACTCCCAGTGCAGCAGCAAGAAACACCATGAATAGTGGAGGATGACTAAATGGGTACACAGTCCACACAGGGAGACACTTAGCCTTCAGTGGCCACAGTTTACCTACAAAGAGAGAATTCAGCACTTTGCCTCATTTTCATTGGAAAATAAGAAACCAATTTCTTCAGGTCACATAGATGCAGAGCCAGCTTTGATGGTCTCACAACAAAGGAAGCTAAAGCTCCTGAAAACAACATATATTTCAAGTGCCCAAACTCAGAGGCAGTTTCTCAAAAAGTCGTTAGGCCAGCAGAGCTCCATGTTTGTGGAGTGTTTACCTGTTAGACAAGGATGCAAGAAAAGACCACTGACTCCAATTAAAATCAAATTAAACTAAGCTTATTATTTTCACCAGCCAGGCTAACTCTCCCTCCCAAAACGGCCGGAACAAGACAGCAACCCCAACTTACCTACAGCCCAGCTTTAAAGCCCAGAAAGTTACACAAAAGGGGGGTTAGAGATAACAGAACTCGGACAAGCATCACACTAATGGTAGTTTTTATATATATATATATATATTTTTTTTTTTTTTTTTGGCTGGCCCCAACATCAGAATTTGTGAGGACCATTAGACCCTCAGAGATGGTCATTGTCTGTCCAGGGAAGGCCAATATTTATGATGTGTCGCTAATGTTTCACAGAGTGCTGCTATCTGGTCAGAGAGCCAGACATGGGTGAGTTCAAGGCATGGGCAGGCATTCCAAGCAGGTTCAGAAATTGCAGTAATTTATAGTAAAGCCAAAATTATCTTATCATGGCTTTGTGGCAAGATGGCTCCCAATTTTAATAAAAGATCAGGTTGGGCCTATCATTCCCCTCTTTTCTTATGTGTTCCTTTCAAATCTTTGATAGATTAAGGGAAGTGCACTGAGGAAATTTAAATCCCTCAGGTAACTGTCTCCAAATTTCTAGAACTCACCCAAAACGAGTCTCCCTGATTTTACCTGACTTAATTAATTACGTATATTGATAGTCTATTTATTTTTGGCTCCATTGTTGTAAGAAGGGAGGCCTCACGCATTTTGGATTCTTCTGCGCTGAGAAAGGGTGACGTAAGGGTCATGGCATGAGGGACATGAGTTGCCTTTTAGAATTTAGTTGAGGGACATGAGTTGCCTTTTAGATTTCAGCTTGGTTTGAAGTCTGGTTGGGGAAGAACAGGTTGTAAAGTCATCTGGGAATGGGTTCTTCTATGAGAGTAACAAAAACCATGAGTAATGAATAAATGTTGCAGCAGCTGGAACATGTCACCGTATAGAAGTTCCCTCACCATTCTTTAATATCCTCAGTTATCAGGACTGTCAACTTAATATTTAATTTTTTGTTTTACAGTTGTCCCTCCCCATAAGATACAGTTTATTAATTTAATGTCATCTGATCTTGCAAAATCCTTTTTCTAGTATGACCTCTGTGTCTAATAGAGAAACCTTTAATTCTGTTACTCAGGGCTGGATAATCGTACTAGCAAACACCAAGCCTACCTCTGTAGGTTAGGAATATCTGTAGGCCCTAAACTAAATTTTCTGCCTCTGGCAGCTCCTCTTAATAGTCTCTTTTTATAGTTATCAGGCATTCCTGTCTGAGAATCCTTCTTTGTAACCTCCAGTCTTACTTATTTTGGGAGGCTAACATAAAGTGTATACCTTAAAATATTAATATTTGTTTTCTTGGCCGATTCATTTAACTTTAATTTTAAATCCTAATCTTAAACATCCAGCAAATAAATTTTAACAGCCTTATATTGAGAGTACTGGGCTTTAATATCTATAACTTAATTATTATTTATCTTTTCATTAATTGGGATATGTATTATTCTGTCTGTCTTGTAGGTGATGACTTATTATCTTAAACTAACCCATGTTGTGTTATTAAAGCAACACTTCTGTAAAAGACTAACAGGGAATCTTTAGATCACTTATAAGCAAATTAAAAATAAAATTTTTTAACAAGAGTAAAAATACTTAGTTTCTGTAATAGCTACCCTGAATTTTTTGGCTGAGTTATACATTATATGCCCTCTTTGAGATCCTAGTAATCTTCACAGAAAAACAAAAGAACTTTTGAACATAACTTTAAATGAGATAAAATCTGACCTACTCCTTTTGTAGTCATTCTCACATGTAGTAAGATGGGACACAGAGCCTTATCTCAGGTAAGGCAGGCCTCTTTATATATATTAAGTGTTTTAGTTCTAAAGCTGATCATTGTTTTTTAAATATCATTTTACAAAGTTTACATAAATTGTTTGAGGTCACATGAACATTATCTAACATCATATGACATCACATTTAAAACATGGATTAAAGAAAGGCTGAAAGATTTTAACCTTTACATATATTAGACTCTGATTAACTTAAAAATACATTTAAATTGTTTCCCAATGAAAAAAGTAACATAAAACTTTACATATCTTATTGATAACAGGTAAATAAATCCCCAGTACATTTTTTTTACCATACAACTTCAGAATACCAGCTTGATATAATGCTCTTTAAATGTTTCTAACTTACAGACTTGTATACCTGGAAGATATGAGCACATTAATAGCATCAATATTACATTGATATTTCTAGATTAACCAAGTTTAGCTTTTAAAGAAATGCAGTAGAGTGCTCTAAAATAACAGTTCTTATTTAATCAGTTGTTTAATTTTTATGGTTGCTTGCTCTAGAAAAAATAAAACTTAATAAACACAATGTTATGGGTAAACTTATGTTTTCAGAAATTTTTGTCTCTTTAACACATGACTGATTTTTACAATCTGATACAGACCTTAGTAAATCAATCGGGTATCTAACAAATGTACTCAAGAATGAGAAATTCCACATCAAATTTACTTTACTTATTTATTAAAATATTAGACAAATGTATTGAACAGTGTAAACCATTTTTTTGTTGAAGGAAAAGTCCTAGAATCAAGGCATTTTAGACATTTTGTAGATATTAATATTTTACTAGATTTTTGAACACCTATAAAAACTTGTAAGCTTAAATTTAAAAACATTTATTTTTATCTGTTTATCCAATTTAAATTGAACAATTTTAATCACGTGAATTAAAGATCTTTGGATCCACTTTTTTTAAATCAATTTTTATTGTAGATTGTTCAAAACATTACATAGTTCTTGATATATTATATTTCACACTTGATTCAAGTGGGATATGAACTCCCGTTTTTACCCCATATACAGATTGCAGAATCACATCAATTGCACAACCATTGATTTACATATTGCCATTCTGGTGTCTGTTGTATTCTGCTGCCTTTCCTATCCTCTACTATCCCCACTCCCCCATCCCCTCCCCTCTTCTCTCTCTACCCCCTCTACTGTAATTCATTTCTCCCCCCTCATATTTTTCCTCCTTTCCCATCACTTCCTCTTGTATGTAATTTTGTATACCCCTGAGGGCCTTCTTCCATTTACAGGAAATTTCCCTTCTCTCTCCCTTTCCCACCCACCTCTCATCCCTGTTTAATGTTAATCTTCTTCTCATGCTCTTCGTCCCTACTCTGTTCTTAGTTACTCTCCTTATATCAAAGAAGACATTTGGCATTTGTTTTTGAGGGATTGGCTAGCTTCACTTAGCATAATCTGCTCTAATGCCATCCATTTCTCTCCAAATTCTATGATTTTGTCATTTCTTAATGCAGAGTAATACTCCATTGTGTAAAAATGCCACATATTTTTTATCCATTCGTCTATTGAATGGCATCTAGGTTGCTTCCACAGTCTTGCTATTGTGAATTGTGCTGCTATGAACATGGATGTAGCAGTGTCCCTATAGTGTGCTCTTTTTAGGTCTTTAGGGAATAGACCGAGTAGGGGAATAGCTGGATCAAATGGTGGTTTTATTCCCAGCTTTCCAAGAAATCTCCATACTGCTTTCCAAATTGGCCACACCAATTTGCAGTCCCACCAGCAATGTACAAGAGTACCCTTTTCCCCACATCCTCGCCAGCACTTGTTGTTGTTTGACTTCCTAATGGCTGCTAATCTTACTGGAGTGAGATGGTATCTTAGGGTGGTTTTGATTTGCATTTCTCTGACTGCTAGAGATGGTGAGCATTTTTTCATATACTTGTTGATTGATTGTATGTCCTCCTCTGAGAAATTTCTATTCAGGATCTTGGCCCATTTGTTGATTGGGTTATTTGTTATCTTATTGTCTAATTTTTTGAGTTCTTTGTATATTCTGGATATTAGGGCTCTGTGTGAAGTGTGAGGAGTAAAGATTTGTTCCCAGGACGTAGGATCCCTATTTACCTCTCTTATTCTTTCTTTTGCTGAGAAAAAACTTTTTAGTTTGAGTAAGTCCCATTTGTTGATTCTAGTTATTAACACTTGTGCTATGGGTGTCCTATGGAGGAATTTGGAGCCCAACCCCACAGTATGTAGATCATAGCCAACTTTTTCTTCTATCAGACGCCATGTCTCTGATTTGATATCAAGTTCCTTGATCCACTTTGAGTTAACTTTTGTGCATGGCAAGAGAAAGGGATTCAGTTTCATTTTGTTGCATATGGATTTCCAGTTTTCCCAACACCATTTGTTGAAGATGCTATCCTTCTTCAATTGCGTGCTTTTAGCCCCTTTATCGAATATAAGATAGTTGTAGTTTTGTGGATTGGTTTCTGTGTCCTCTATTCTGTACCATTGGTCCACCCACCTGTTTTGGTACCAGTACCCTGCTGTTTTTGTTACTATTGCTCTGTAGTATAGTTTGAAGTCTGGTATAGCTATCCCGCCTGATTCACACTTCCTGCTTAGCATTGTTTTTGCTATTCTGGGTCTTTTATTTTTCCATATGAATTTCATGATTGCTTTTTCTATTTCTACAAGAAATGCCGTTGGGATTTTGATTGGCATTGCATTAAACCTATAGAGAACTTTTGGTAATATCGCCATTTTGATGATGTTAGTTCTACCTATCCATGAACAGGATATATTTTTCCATCTTCTAAGATCTTCTTCTATTTCTCTCTTTAGGTTTCTGTAGTTTTCATTGTATAAGTCTTTCACCTCTTTTGTTAGGTTGATTCCCAAGTATTTTATTTTATTTGAGGATATTGTGAATGGGGTGGTTGTCCTCATTTCCATTTCAGAGGATTTGTGGCTGATATACAGGAATGTCTTTGATTTATGTTGTTGATATTATATCCTGCCACTTTGCTGAATTCATTTATTAGCTCTAGTAGTTTCTTTGTAGACCCTTTTGGGTCTGCTAGGTATAGAATCATGTCATCTGCAAATAGTGATAATTTGAGTTCTTTTCCTATTTTTATGCCTTTAATTTCTTTCGTCTGTCTAATTGCTCTGGCCAGTGATTCGAGAACTATGTTGAACCGAAGTGGTGAGGGAGGGCATCCCTTAAAATTTGTTTTTATGAGTGCTTTTTTTATTATGAGCGCTCCTTATATATGTTAATTTCTGTATCATATATATGATTAAGAATATATATATATATATATATATATAGACATACAACAAATAACAAAAGTGTGCACACATAATAATAGTAAAGGCCTTGTAGCTTTTAGCAGGTGAAATCTCCATTGCCATGTTTTAAAAACTCCACAGTTGGTCAAAGATAGAACAGATCAGAAAAACATTAACCTAGGTCTGTAGGATCAAAATTATGAGTTAGAAAAATTAAAGGATCTAAGGAAAAAAATAAGAGTCCTAGAAAATATAACTGACCAGTAATTAGTAAATACCATACTATTTACTTTTTTTTTTCCTTAAGCCTCATATCAGTCTCCTACTGATCTTGCAGGCTTCTTTCATTTGCATTTCAATATAAGTCCTGGCTGAGGTCTGGAAGGAGCAGGAAAAAACTGTTATTCTGAGCAGACACCTCAGGCCTAATGCATTTTAACCATAATTTTCCAGATAGGATGTTGAAAATTTTGATACAAGTTTAAGACAAAATTTACAAAATTTTATATCTTTACATCTTGTGTTGTCAACAGATACCATACTATGATTTACTATCCTTGTCCAAATTAATGCACTGGTACACACAGTGACATTTTCCCAGGCTACCCAATTAAAAATTGGTGAAAAAAAAAAAAGACTGAATGATTGGAAAATTTCTTGCCAACTTGGAAGTAGAGTTCTTTAGTTTTCCATCCTAAGTATTTAAGTTCTCTGGCATGAATTATCTGAAATCATAAACTAAACAATTATCTGAATCTGACTTTTAACGGCAAGATTCTGCAATGCTTCAAAAACCCAATAAGCTACCAGATTGTTACAATAAAACATCATCATTTAGACACACATTCAGGTAAAATCATTCCCAAGAAACAATATATAATATCAACACATTATTGCACATGTCTTAAAGTGCCAGAAACAAAGACACACGACAGACAGAAAGGAGCTTCAGACTATGACTGACAGACAGAAGCCTTTAAAACAGAGCAGATAAGAGAAAAATCTCCTACACCAGTTGCACCACAGATGTCCCCACAAGGGGACCAGATGTTTTCACAGAGGAGCATCCTGAAATGTAAAATCAAGGGTCTCCATAGTGACTTTCCTGCATTTAGTGTCCCCTTTTTTTCCCTCTTTTTTAAGATGACAGAGGTGGCGTTATCGTTAAATTGCAGGGAAAGACCTAGGGAATTCTCTGAAAAAATAAAGCTTCAGCAGCTGCTGAGAGTCCCTCAGTCCCTCCTTTTACTTACAGGATTTGCTCCTCTGGTTCAGTTCCACCACAAGCATGCTCCATCTCCTAACATTTCTGTAGTCAGCTCTCAAAAAGTTCCAGGGTGCGGGTGGGTTATCAAAATTTGTAACTTAAAGTTGGGTTCCTGAACTTGAAGCCAATTAATGCCAATTTAAAAATGAGGACAGGGTTTTGAGAAAAAGAAAAACGAAGGTTTATTGCTTTGCTAACAAAGATAAACACAGGGACTCTGCCAAAAGGTTGTGACTCTCTTTATCTGGAGGGACAAGGGATTTTAAAGGAGTTTCACTTATTAACCTGGGAGATACTCAGTTCTTAGGTCCCCCGCAGGCACTGCCCTCTGCAGTGAGTGTGCTCCAGGCAGCCAGCTAGGGGCTTCTCTCATACTGCTTAACAAACGGGTGTAAAGTTCATTGCAGTTCATTTAAACTCAGTCCAAAGGGTGTCAGGCTTACTTGCTTTATTTTCATGTCCGATATCCTTAAGTTTTCACCACAGAAATCACACAACAAAATGCACAAAAACAAACAAACAAAAAACATATAGAACACAGAACAAAACAACAACAACAACAACAACAAAAAAAAAAAAAACAGAAATCCGGCGCCGAAACAGGAAAACAGAGGAGCAATGCAATGTCTTCCTAAAGCTTTCCGTAGGAGCGCATGCGTGCCCGTTGGCACCTCTCTACCCTTCCAGATGAATTCCCTAGAGAACAGAACAGATGACAGAATGATTCTTGTTACTGTCCCAGACAGGAGTACATGTGAGCCTCCTCAGTCCACCTCTCTGTCATCAGAAGAGATCTCCCTTAACCGGATATCAGATGTTATAAAGGCACCAATTACCTATGGATGCCTCCTCCACCAGGTGCTTGCTAATAGTTTTAATGCAGTGGTTCACTGCAGTGCTCCCTGAACTGAAGGCTAACTCCAAGGCCTTGGACCATCTCAAGTTGCACAAACCCTAGAGTTGCTCTCAAGCTTGGAGCCCTGGAAGGAAGGCCAACTTCAGAATTTACAGCAGTCTGGTCTTTTGATCTTGTCCGGCAGGGTCATCTCACTGGGGAACTCCAAAATATTAGACCAGGAACGCATGTAAAGACCACTGACTCCAAGTAAAATCAAATTAAGGCAAGCTAATTATTTCAAAGGGAAAGGCTACCTCTCCCTCCCAAAATGGCGGGAGCAAGACAGCAAACCCACCTTTCCTATAGCCCAGCTATATAGCCCAGAAAGATGCACAAAAAGGGGGTTACAGATAACAGAACTTTAACAAGCATCACACTAACGGTAGTTTACATTTTTTTTTAAGCTCACCCCAACATCAGAAATTATGAGGACCATTAGAGCTTCAGAGACTCGCTGTCTGGCCAGGGAAAGAAAATATTTATGAGGTGTCACTAAAGTTTCAGAGAGGGCTGCAATCTGGTCAGAGAGCCAGGCATGGGTGAGTTTAAGGCATGGGCAAACATTCCAAGCAGGTTCAGAATTTGCAGTAATTTATAATAAAGCCAAAATTATCTTTTCATGGCTTTCTGGCAAGTGGGCTCCCAATTTTAATAAATGATCAGGTTGGGTCTATCAACCCTGTCCCTTACTTTTGGAAACTCCCCTTCCACATCCAAGCTTGTGAAGTCCTGAGCATTTTCCATTCCAGATATGTATTCACAGATTTTCTAACTCTTCTCCTCTAATTGTGTATTACTTGGGGCGAATGTAATATCAAGGCATTGTTCTGGATGAGAATGGGAAGATTTTTTGCATACACATTGGATTCATTATCTAATTTTTCATTCGAAATACTTAATCCCTGACACTAAAACCTACCCTACTGGACTCTGACTACTAATGCAAATATGATGGAGATAAATTACCCCAACAAAATAGAAATACAAGCAGTTCAGAGGAGGCATGGTGCATAGTTGGACTTGCCTTTTGCATTATGTAGTGTAGGAGTTATAAATCTAGCAAATTTTCAATTTAAATAGTTCTCCATG
Source organism: Callospermophilus lateralis (assembly GCF_048772815.1). Classification (NCBI taxonomy): domain Eukaryota; kingdom Metazoa; phylum Chordata; class Mammalia; order Rodentia; family Sciuridae; genus Callospermophilus; species Callospermophilus lateralis. The sequence continues at coordinate 318,820 of NW_027517495.1, read as the reverse complement.
TGTTTTGAAAGTTAACAAATATTTGAATTCCTGTCTCCCTTTCTCTGTAGCCTATTCAGCACATGTATTTTTATATGCACATATCAAATCCTACCTGGTACCACACGTACATTCTTGTGAGGTGGATGAATTGGCAGATACAATTTGTGAGAATAGATCACTCATTCTAAACGCTGTTGGAACTGAAAATTCAACCTATGGGTGAGCTTCCTAGTTGAACAACATTATACATAAACCCATGTTCAGTAGAATGAATATTTTTGGATCTGTGGATGATATAAATTTCATGATTAATTTAGATTGCCATATATATTGCTACTTTTTAATGTCTGTGTGTGTGTGTGTTTTATATATATATATATACTCTCCAGATTTTTCAAAATATGAAATATATGTGTCTTATTATACACTCCCTAAATTCATTCATATTCATATATGTGGATTTATGATCAACTTTTCACAAGATTATTATCAGAAATATTCATCCACCTGAAATACATATTTGTTTCCTAGTACTGAAAACAAACTTCAGTGAATGGTGCACACAAATACTAATATTTCTACAGTAACTCACCCAGTTTAACATCAATGCGTATAGATTTCTATGGGACATGAAGTGTATTTTGACGTTCATTTTTATTCAACTCTGGTACATTACTATTTCTTCAGTTAATGCACATCATAGGATAAATACTTCATCCACAATTTATCAAATTGATAGGCATTTGTTTCACTTTCAACCACTTCCTGATTCAGAACACATGTATTCCTTAATGTTTCTTGACTGCTCGTTTCATGAGACTTCTTTCCAAACACATTATTTTAAATTTCCATTATCGCTTTGAAGCAAATCTCACACACCCGTCTTGATAAACCATTAAAGTAATATTACCATTATATGTATAATTGGTTGGAATTAATGATTGTATATCAATATAAGATTTTCTGCATATTTTCAGATATAAATTCAATCGATTATTTAAAGTGTAATCAGTTATATTATTTATTCACAGTATGGTCTCTTCATGCATTATCTCTACATACATAGACACAGGGTACACCTCTTTGTACCCCCAATATTAATTTATATGTCTTCAAAATATTGCTCCCAGAAATGGTGGAAGAAATACTCTGTCAACTGATCTACATATACATTTTATCACAGTAATATTCTGGACACAAAATGCAAAGTTCACACTTATGATTGTACCAAAGACTAAATGGAATGTAAACATGGATTACTAAAAAAATCCATGTCCAATTTGGCTAATGCTCTCAAATGTCAATCCTATTAACGATTACATATTTGTTTCTTCCTAAGATTATATATTCAAATTCAACCCTGTTGAAAATATCTAATACTATCACTCACTTTATACTTTGTCTGATTTCATAATGTCTCTATAGATATCTGCTTTCCTACATATTTTCCCCAGTTCATCATTATGACTCATTCTTCACATGTGCTGACATTGACATTCACTCACTAACCGAAACCCTGTTGCTAAAGAACTTTTGGTCCAATTCCTATACACACTCTTTTTTCTAAACTTACTTACTATCTTCCTAAACCACCTACTGTCCCCTTTTGACTGGATATTCTCTTCGACATTCAATCATCCAAGGTACAATGTCCTATGCCATTTTATATCGATTTATCTGAGACATCTGTGCAGAACATAATTCAAAGCTAAGTGTCACAATCAAAGGCCCAATTCCCTTCTGGGCTTCAAATCTTACCTAGATTTCTGTTTTCATACTTACATTTCACCTATTTATTCTTGTAAATATCGCAGATTCCCAATACCATTATTCATCCTGCAGAATGATTCCTAACTCAAATCGAATATGTTATTAATCCTAACCATACACTCTTCCATCAATCTAACTTTACAAAAGAGTAGGGACACAGTTTGTCTTACAATACAGGAATGTAGGGGATCTTCCACCTGCTGAGAACCTCAAAGGTCCTTACAGAAATGATCCCTGGAGAAGATGTTGACAGCTATGGAGGACCTGAGAGAGAAAAATTCATTTTCCATGGAAAACAACCAGGTCAAAATGAAGGGATGTGTCTGAATCAGCCTCTCTCTTCTTAATGTAGAGTAGTTGGACCAAATCAGGCATGTGTGGAGAGCTGTTCCCGGGTGCCTATTTTTGATATACAATTCTTAGCTTGAAGTGTCACAGTAAGTAGGGGCAGGCTCCATCTCATGGGAACCTAGGAAGCAACTTTTAGGACAAAGTGTTTGCCAAGGCAGTGACCTCATTCAGTTTCTGAATGAAGTGACCTACCTCACTTCTTTGGTGATGGAACTCTCTGAACTGGGGATCCAAGAAGCCAGGCACCCAGAGTCAGTCCCAGTCCCAGTCCCAGTGGGCTCACATGTTTGTATTTACCAAGGACAGAGTCAGACTTTCTTGGTACCTACTGATGTGAGGATGGCCAAATGCCAGGAGAGCTCTGAAGAGGGCCAGTTCATGAGAAAGCAGGCAGTGTCTCACCACTGGCTCCTGAAAACTTCACTGAGTTGGCCAAAAAGACCAGATCTGAGAGAGTTTCCCAATACTATTATTCATCCCGAAGAATGATTCCTAACCCAAATTGAACATGTTATTAACCCTAACATACACTGTTCCCTCAATCTAACTTTACAGAAGAGCGGGGACAGTGTTGGTCTTACAATACAGGAATGTAGGGGATCTTCCACCTGCTTAGAAACTCAAAGGTCCATGCAGAAATCATTCCTGGAGAAGATGTAGGCAGCTATGAAGGACTTGAGAGAGCAAAAGTCATCTTCCATGGCATACAACCTGGTCAGGATAAAGGATTGTATCTGAATCAGCCTCTCTCTTATTAATGTAGAGAAGATGGATCAAACCAGGCCTGTGTGGAGAGCTATTCCTGAGTGCCTATGGTTTATATACCATTCTAACTTGTGAAAGTGTCACAGGAAGTAGGGGCATCCTCCATCTCAAGAGACCATAGGAAGCAACTGTTAGGACAAAGTGGTTGCCAAGGGAGTGACCTCTTTCAGTTTCTGAAGGAAGTGACCTCACGTCACTTCCTTGGTGTTGGAACTCTCTGAACTTGGGATCCAGGAAGCCAGGCACCCATTGCCAGTCCCAGTCCTACTCCTAGTGGGCTCACTTCTTTGGATTTACCAGGGACAGAGTCAGTCTTTCATGGTACCTACTGATGTGGGGATGGCCAAATGCCAGAAGAGCTCTGAAGAGGGGCCTTTCCTGAGAAAGCAGGTAGTGGCTCATGCTGGCTCCTGAAATCTTCACAGAGTTGGCCACGAAGACCAGATCTGAGACAAGACAGGCTATTTTTGGGGAACATAGTATGACCCACCAGTCAGAGAATACTCCAGATAGTCACAGATGTACTTGGGGGAAGCAGGTGCCTTTGTGGGTGTGGGTGTGGGATTCTGGTTTTGTCTCATGTTCTGAGAATAGGTTAACCAGTACCCTGGTTATTAATTGGTAGTTACATTATGCTTATAGACCCCAGAACTCAGGACAGGTAGAAAAAATAAATAGAACCATTAAATAGACCTTTACGAAATTAATCTTAGAGACCTGCATAAAAGATTGGACTATGCTCCTGCCTTATGCACTGTTTCATGCAAGAAATACTCCCTCTGTTTCTTTGTGTAACCTCACCACCTGTGAAATTCTCTATGGTGCCCTTCCTCCAGTAAGGGACCTAACCCCAACTCTAAGACCTAAGGATCCCTTCCACACCCCCTAGCTTGACAGACTTAAAGCTCTTGAAAGAACTCATTGATATCTGTTCAAACAGCTGGCCACGGCCTACCAAACTGGGGACAAGGGGACTCCACTTCAATATAATGTAAGAGACTTCATCTACATAAGAAGACATCAGGTTTCATTCCTGGAACCCCGATGGAAAGGAACATACCAGGTACTACTTATAACACCTACATCAGTAAATGTATACGGAATCAATTCCTGGATCCATGCCTCTCATCTCAAGCCTGCGCTCTGTCTAGACTCTTGCTGGAAACTGGAAATGACTAGTAACCCTTTCAAATTGTGTATTCACCATATGAATAAGGCTATAGACTCTCCCCTTGGCCACCAGTAGTCCTAAACCTCATCAGGTGGTTCATCAGCGATGGCTGATCACAAATCCTACTAGAGAAGAAGTATGGTCTATCTCGCTTACAGCCCCCATAGGGACCTGGTGGCCATCTCTCCACCCAGACATTTGTCAGCTGGCTATAGGTTTTTCCTATTGGGATATATCTGATAAAGTGGATCCCACTAAAATTCTATTAAATACCCTCTGTATCATCGATAATGGAAACAAACATTATGGATGTAGGGACACGTGAGCAAGATGCAGGTTGGCTAGCCCAGATTACTATGTTTGCATGGCAGACTATCAAAGCCACAAAGAGCCACGGCTGTGAGGGGAAAAAGCCAACTTCTTCTGTAAGTCATGGGAATGGTAGCATACAGGGACTGCCTGGTGGAACCCAAACTCCCCATCAAATTCAGTACACAGCATTGGCCATATTACCAATTAGACAACCAAAACCGATGGACCCCAGAAGGGTCTCTAGATCCTCAAATTTTGCATGACATTTTTAACTTCTACAAGTGATCAAAAGGGTGGAAGGAGATTCCCCTATGTGAAGACCTTTTCCCTCCTTCACTCACGTCCTGAACTATGCTTCTCCAATAGATCCTAACCCTCAGCCTTCTGCTCCAGACTCTCTGCTTTCACTCCCACCTCAGCAACCTGATTTCTCCCCTCCATTTACTAGATCAAAAAACCAAACCTCGGCCGGTTCTCAGACCATTGCGCCCTTGCTGAGTTATCAGGTACTGAGGTACCCCTCCACCCACTCAGTCCTCTTTTCTCCAGTAAGTGCCCAGAGCAGGTCCCATCAGGTCCTCTTACCAGCTAACCCAAAGCTCAAACCAGCTGAGGAGATCCCTCAGACCACTATCCAAGATGTAATGAATGTGACCTTTAAAGTTGCCTTGTCATCACTGAAAACAGGTGACTAAGAATTTAAAGTCCCTCACAGGCTTTTTGGGATACTCACTCCTGTCGTCCCCTCTGCTCTACCTGTTCTACTGCTCAAGTTTTTGTTGCCAGGAAACTCACAAACCCCTTTCCCAATATTCTTTTACATCTCTCCTTCCTAATTCTCAGATAAACGGAGCTGCTCTCAGCCTTGCTTTCCACGTCTTGCCCCTCTTTACCAGGCCCACAGAAAAGTCTTATATGACCTTCTCCAGAAGTCTTCACCATTGCTGACTTTAGGAGTTTCAGCAAAAGAGTCCCTATAAAAGAATTCAATGTAGATAAACTCCGTGTTTTCATGTCGCCCTGTTCTACTTGGCCAGTGGCTGGAAAAATCAGCACTCCTAAGCTAGACACCCCCTTACGAGTTTTTCACAAAATAAGTGAACAAGGCCTCTGGCCTTGAGCTGGGGATTCACAGAGATGGCTACAATTCTAAGTAAAGAAGTTACCAACTAGGCTCCATGGTAACAGCTGGCAGGGAGAAAAAAAAGAGAAAAAAAAAGCTCTCCCTGTCCCAAGTGTCCTTGAAAAGTTAACTTGCCGAGAACAGAGGAAAAAATAACAGAAACAAAAACTGCTTTTTGTGAACTTCTGCAGACTGTGAACTTCTGAGCCCCTTCCTTTACATGTTGGGTACAAATTCTGAAACTACCTAAACTTGGGGTTCAGAAGATTAATTGATTACAACAGAAGCAATACCCTCTAAATCCGTTTGCAACCAAATAGGGCTGTTTCCCTGTCTTCGGTGCTATCTTAGATTCCTTTCCTTTTCCGTACCTACAACAGTATAATTCTATATACATAAACATTGTTTATGTTTTCATGAAATGGTCAACAGATGTGATTAATTATGTAATGGTGCAGATGTTTCCCAGAGTGTTCTAGGATGATGCATGTTCATTTAAAGATCAAATCGGAGGGCATACAACCTGTTTCCACCGGGAACCTGTATCTCTCACTTTAGCCATCCTATTAGGAATAGGAGTTGCTGCAGGAGTGAGCACAGGAACCCTAGTCCATGGGACACAACAAATGACCCAATTAGAAGCAGCAATAGACCAAAAATTAAAGATAATAAAACCTCCATCACAGCTTTACAGGAATGTTTAACCTCTCTCTCTGAAGTTGTTTTACAGAACAGGCGAGGGTTAAACCTTCTCTTCATGAGAGAAGGGGGACTTTGTGCTGCATTGAGGGAAGAAGGTTGTTTTTATGCCGACCATACTGGAGTTGTATAAGAACCTATGAGTATATTAAGAAAATGCCTTTAAGAGTGTCAACGAGAGAGAGAGGCCCAAAAAGGGTGGTTTGAGTCTTGGTTCACACAGTCCCTCTGGTTAACTATGCTTTCATCAGCCCAGGCCTGTCCATTAATAATCCTCATATTATTGCTAACTGTAGGACCCTGATGGATCAACCATGTAGTTTCCTTTCTCGAAGCTCAAATTGGACAATTTAAACTTATGGTAATCAGACAACAATATACCCCACTAGGAGACATAAAATGTGACACCCTTCAATGATCACTTTCATGATTAAAAGTAACCAGAAGAAGAATTGGGGAATAAAAAGTTAATAAAATAGGTACTTGTCACTTCCTATTTTTCTGTATGCTTAATAAAACACTGTTGAAATCTTGAGAACTGTTTGCTAATCTTGTTCCCAGAATGTGCTGTCCCCAACTGCCAAACTGCAGAATGTACTCCATCATCCCGTTGAAAGCAAACTGCCCACTCTCCCTGACGCATCAATAAATTTCCCTCCCTGCCCTCTCCAAGGAAAGTATATAAGCTCTGTTTAAGCTGTTCTCAGGACTCTCTGCTCTATTCAAGTGAGCTCTGAGCCCCAGCATGCTGGACCCTCAATAAACCCTTTGTTGTTGCATGAGACAGTCTCTTGGTGGTCTCTTCATCCTATGCCTGCCCGACCATTACAATATTCCAACTCTATATTCTTATAAATATCTCAGGTTCCCAATACCATTATTCATCCAGCAGAATAATTCCTAACCCATATCAAACATGTTATTAAACATAACCATACACTCTTCCCTCAATCTAACTTTACAGAAGAGCAGGCACAGAGTTGGTATTACAATACAGGAATGTAGGGGATTGTTCATCTGCTGAGAACCTCAAAGATCCATGCAGATATGATCACTGGAGAAGATGTAGGCAGCTATGAAGGACCTGAGAGAGCAAAAGTCATCTTCCATGGAAAACAACCTGGTCAGTATGAAGGGTTGTGTCTGAATCAGGCTCTCAAATTTTAATGTAGAGAAGATGGACCAAACCAGGCCTGTTTGGAGAGTTGTTCCCGGGTGCCTATGGTTGATATACCATTCTAACTTGTGAAACTGTCACAGGTAGTAGGGGCAGCCTGCATCTCATGGGACCCTTGGAAGCAAATGTTAGGACAAAGTGGTTGCCAAGGCAGTGACCTCATTCAGTTCCTGAAGGAATTGACCTCACCTCACTTCCTTGTTGATGGAACTATCTGAACTTGGGATCCAGGAAGCCAGGCACACAGAGCCAGTCCCAGTCCCAGTCCCAGTGGTCTCACTTGTTTGGATTTACCAAAGACAGAGTCAGTCTTTCTTGGTACCTACTGATGTGAGGATGGCAAAATGCCAAGAGAGCTCTGAAGAGGGGCCTTTCCTGAGAAAAATGTAGTTGCTCAATGCTGGCTCCTGACAACTTTACAGAGTTGGATAAGGAGTACAGATCTGAGAGAGAACATGCCATTTAAAGGGAACATACTGTGGCCCACTAGTCAGAGGACACTCCAAATAGTCTCAGAATTACTTAGGGAAAGGAGGTGCCTTTATGGGTGTAGGTGTAGGTATGTGGTTTTCACTTGTTCTGAGAATAGGTATCAAAGGCGGTTTGTTTGGATTGAGTGAACTCTTTCTGGTAAGTACTTTGACAAGGCGAGTGTTTTTATGTCTGTATATAAAACGGTGTTCGTGGTTGTAGACATAAGAAGAGAGAATGCATCAATGGATGTGTCCTGTCTAGTAGAAAGCTTGCCAGCCTTCATACTGCCCAATTTATGAATGGACTGCTGCTTGACTTATGGATGGGCAACATCTGCTATCCTCCAAAGTTCCTGTTTTCTTCCTGAATTCTGGCCTCTCTAAAGAATAGGCTCATGCTTTTTTGTCCAAGATATGTACCACCTCCAAGCTCTGTGACATGGACATGTACTGGATACCTGAAGGGAATGACGAGCTTCTTAGAAAACTCAGATATCAATATGACCAGTAAAGTCTCAGTGGAGAAAGCCTGCTTTGTGCCTTTTGCTTACCTATTGTTTTATTGCCCTGAATGTCAGGAAGGTCTCTGCCTCAGGCCTCCCCTTTGTGAAGCCTGAAGAAAAGAGTTCTCAAATTGAAATGAATGGGCATCACCTGTGGCTCTGTGCTTAATTGCTTTGGAAAGGGATGTGTGTGAATCAGCCTCTTGGCACTGTGTGAGGCTGTGGCTTAGATTCTCAGCACTAGATGGATCCAAAGAAATATCTCATGTGTGCATCCAATACAAAAATGGCTAAAAGAGCAGATATTGTAGATGAAGTCTCTCGCCTTCCTATGTAAAGTTCCTGACCTCCACTAAGTGAGAATAGTGATACTTTGGGTCAAATGAGATATTTAAAGCCCTGTAGAGGCTAGCCTATAGGTGCATGGGTTTTCTCATGATTCCAATTCACATAAAGAATCTAAACCGCACAGTAATTAGGCCTCAAATTGGAGAAGCAAAGCAGCATTAACGGCATGCCTATTTGATCACTCTTGGTTAACAGGAAGGGTGTCTAGGCCACACAGACTTTAGGAAAATGAGGGAAAAAGGGAGCTAATTTTGGACACTGTTGTGGGCTGCGCCCCTCATGGAAACCTGCTACCAGAGGTAATGATTAGTGTCTATATGGAAGAAGATGAGGGCCATGTGGGAGTGTTTTGGTTTTAATTGTGGACATTTGTATCGTGGTTGGAAGAGATGACTGGGTCCACCTGGGCTTGAACTCTGGTGTGACTCCCATTAGAGACTGAGTTCTGGAACCGACCTCAGAGCAGTATTGCCATGAATTTTGTCGGGGTTTTATTAGGCCACGCATGAGAGTGACCCTTGGAAACTGAGATCTAAGGCCAGTGTGGATTTCCACAGAGCACTGGGAATCTCAGCCAGGATATAACATGATTTTATTTTTAAAGACTTGGCAGCCATAGTTGAGAGTCAAAACACACATGGAACTCACATTGTAGACCTCAATGGGTCTGGCTTCATGTGACCTTTTGGCCACTCTTTGGGAAGACTTACCTGTGAGAGTTCTTCAGAGCATTCATTGAAATGAGCTTCCTCACCATTTAATGGTTCCTGAATTAATTGAAACCCATAGTGCCTCCAACTTCATCCTTGAAAAATGGCTAGATAAATACCATGAAATTTTTGAAATTCCCATGACCAGGTGGCACTGGAGAAACTTTGGATGTCCTGTTGCTGATCATGAGTATACCAGACGGTGCCTTGATTGACTGGGTTTCATGAAAATGGTGTAGATCAGATATGCCAGTAAGTTGGAGCCTGCTGAGCAGTGGGCCTAGAGCAATGTTGGGCAGGTGTGTGACACAAAATATGCGCTGGGGCCATTTCGATCTGCCATTGGCTTCCAAATGCCTTGTGACTGACAGGATGCAGCCAGCAGACCCTTATTTGTAAAGGCATCTTGTTATATGGAGAGTTTTGACCCTGTCCCTTACTTTTGGAAACTCCTCTACCACCTCCAAGTTTGTGAACTCCTGATCATATTCCATTCCAGATTTGTATTCTCAGAATTCCTAACTCTTTTTCCCTAATTGTGTCTTACTTGGGGTGAAAGTATTGTCAAGGCATTGTTCTGGATGAGAGTGGGAAAAATTTTGTGTAGCACATATTTGCATACACATTGGATTCATTTTCCAATTTTCTATTCAGAATACTAAATCCCTGACACTAACATATACCCTATTAGACTCTGACTACTAATCCTAATATGGTGGAGTAAAATAACCCAAACGGAATAGAAATACAAGCAGTTCAGAGGAGGCATGGTGTGTAGTTGGAATTGTCTTTTGCATTATATTGGGTAGAAGGTATAAACTAGTTAATTTTTTTATTGAAAGAGTTCTCCATGTGTTTTTAAAGTAAACAAATGTATGAATTCGTGTCTCCCTTTCTCCGTAGCATATTCAGCACTTGTATTTTTATATGCACATACAGAATCCTACCTGGTACCACTCGTACAATCTTGTGAGGTGGCTTACTTGGCAGATACAAATTGCGAGAAGACATCACAGCTCCTAAACACTGTTGGAACAGAAAATTAAACCTATGGGTGAGCTTCCTAGATGAACAACATTATACATAAATCCATGTTCAGTAAAATGAATATTTATGCATCTGTGGATGATTTATATTTCATGGTGAATTTCGATTGGCATATATATTGCTACTTTTTAATGTCTGTGTGTGTATATATATATATATATATATATATATATATATATATATATACAGTCTCCAGATTTTTCAAAATATGAAATATATATGTCTTATTACACACTTCCTAAATTCATTCATATTCATGTATGTGGATTTATAATCAAATTTTCACATGATTATTCTCAGAAATATTCATCCACCTGAAATACATATTTTTTCCTACTAGTGAAAACTAACTTCAGAGAATGTTGCATACAAATCCTAATATTTCTACAGTAACTGACCCAGTTTAACATCAATGCGAGTAGATTCCAATGGGACATGCTGTGTGTTTTGACGTTCATTTTTATTCAACACTGGTACATTATGATTTCTTCAGTTTATGCACATCAAAGGATATATTTTTCATCCACAGTTTCGCAAATTTATAGGCATTTGTTTCACTTTCAATCAATTCCTTCTTCAGAACACATGTATTCATCCATGTTTCTTGACTGGTCTTTTCATGAGACTTCTTTACAAAACACATTATTTTCAATTTTCATAATCATTTTTGAAGCGAAACTCAGACACCGTTCATGATAAACAATAACACTAATATTAACAATAGATGTATAACTGGTTGGAATGAATGATTTTATATCAATATAAGATATCTTAAATATTTTCAGATATCAATTCCATCCATTATTTAAAGTGGAATCAGCTATATTATTTATTCACAGTGTGGTCAATTCATGCATTATCTCTATATTCATAGACACAGGGCACACCTCTTTGTACAACCAATACTTATGTATATGTCTTCTAAATATTACTGCCAGAAATGGTGTAAGAAATACTCATGTCACCAGATCAACATACACATTTTATCACAGTAATATTCGGGACACAAAAAGTAAATGTCACACTTATGATTGTAATGGAGTCTGAATGGAAAGTGAACATGGATTACTAAAAACATTCCTGTCCATGTTGCCTAATCCTCTCAAATATCAATCCTGTTGGTGACTACATATTTGTTTCTTCCAAAGATTATATATTCAAACTCTACCCTGTTGAAAATGCCTAATCATATCACTCACTTTATACTTTGCCTGATTTCATTATGTCTCTATTGATATGTGGTTTCCTACATATTTTCCCCAGTTCATCATTGTGACTGACCCTTCACATGAAGTTATGTTTACTTTCACTCTCTAACCAAAACACTATTGCGATAGAACATATATTCCAAATCCTATATTGACACTTCTTCCTAAACCTACTATCTACCTAATCCTACCGACTATCCGTTTTTGACTGGATGTTCTCTTCGACATTCAATCATCCAAGGTACAAGGTTCTATGCCATTATATATCTATTTTTCTGAGACATCTGTGCACAATGTAAATCAAAGTTAAGTATCCCAATCAAGGGCCCAATGCCCTCTAGGCTTCAAAATTACCTAGATTTCTGTTTTTATTCATATATTTAACCTCTATATTTTTATAAATATCGCAGGTTCCCAATACCATTATTCATCCCGCAGAATGATTCCTAACCCAATTCAAACATTTTATTAACCCTAAGAATACACTGTTCCCTCAATCTAAATTTAATGAAAAGCAGGGACAGAGTTGGTCTTACAATACAGGAATGTAGGGGATCTTCCACCTGCTGAGAACTTCAAAGATCCATGTAGAAATGAACCCTGGAGAAGATATAGTCATCTATGAAGGACCTGAGAGAGCAAAAGTCATCTTCCATGTCAAACACCCTGGTCAGGATGAAGGGATGTGTCTGAATCAGCCTCTCTCTTCTTAATGTAGAGGAGAAGGACCAAACCAGGCCTGTGTGGATAGCTATTCCCGGGTTCCTAAGGTTGACATACCTTTCTAACTTGTGAACATTTCAGAGGAAGTAGGGGAACCCTCCATCTAATGGGACCCTTGGAAGCAACTATTAGGACAAAATGGTTTACAAGACAGTGAATTCATTCAGTTCCAGAAGGAAGTGACCTCACCTCACTTCCTTGGTGATGGATCTCTCTGAACTTGGGATCCTGGAAGCCAGGCACACAGAGCCAGTCCCAGTCCCAGTCCCAGTGGGCTCACTTGCTTGGATTTACCAAAGACAGAGTCAGTCTTTCTTTGTTCCTACTGATATTATGATGCCAAAAGCAAGGAGAGCTCTGAAGAGGGGCCTTTCCTGAGAAAGCAGGTAGTGGCTCAAAATTCCCTTCTGACAACTTAAAAGAGTTGGCCAAGTAGACCAGATCTGAGACAGGACAGGACATTTCGGGGGAACATTGTATGGCCCACCAGTCAGAGGACACTCCGTAGAGTCACAGACCTACTTGGGGGAAGGAGGTGACTTTGTGGGTGTGGTTGTGGGTTTATGATTTTGTATCATCTTCTGAGAATAGGTAGGAAAGGCGGTTAGTTTTTTTTTTTTTTTTTTTGGAGTGTACTGTTTCTAGTAAGTCGTTTGACAAGGCGAGTGTTTCTATGTCTGTGTATTCCACTGTGTCCATGGTTGTATACATTAGAAACGAGAATGCATCAATGTATTTGTCCTGTCTAGTAGAAAGATTCCCAGCATTCAACCTGCCCAATTTATGAATGGGTTGCGGCTTTCCTTAAGGATGGGCAACACCTACTATCTTCCTAATTACCAATTTTCTTTCTGAATTCTTTCCAATCTCCAGAATTGGCTCATGTTTTTTTGTCCAAGATATGTACCACCTCCAAGCTCTGTGACATGGCCATGTACTGGATATCTGCAGGGAATGGCGAGCATCTCAGAAAACTCAGATATCAGTGTGACCAGTAAAGTATCAGTGGAGAAACCCTGCTTTGGGCCTTTTGCTTACATAATGTTCTGTTGCCCTTAATTTCAAGAAGTTCTTTGCCTCAGGCCACCCCTTTGTGAAGCCTGAGGAAAACAGTTTTCAAATGGAAATAAATGGGCATCACCTGTGGCCCTTTGCTTTATTGCTTTGGAAAGGGATGTGTGTGATTTAGCCTCTTGGCCCTGTGTGAGGCTTTGGCTTAGATTCTCAGCACCTGATGGATCTAAAGAAAGATCCCATGTGTGCATCCAAAACCAAAATGGCCAAAAGAGCAGTCCTTGTGGATGACGTCTCGCCTTCCTCTGTGAGGTTCCTGACTTCCATCAATAGGGATCCTTTGGGTCAGAGGAGTTCTCCAAAGCCCTGCAGAGGTGCTTGGGTTTTCTCATGACTCCAATTCACATAAAGAATCTTAACCTCTGAGTCAGTTGGCCTCAAAGTAGAGAAGCGGTGTAGTCTTCACAGCATGCCTATTTCATCACGCCTGGTTCACAGAAAGTATGTCCAGGCCACCCTGACTTTAGCAAATGAGTAGCAAGGGAGCTTATTTTGGACACTGTCTTGGACTGCGCTCCTCATGAAAACCTCCAGCCAGAGGTTATGATGAGTGTCTATATGGAAGAAAATGAGGGCCATGTCGAAGTGTTTTGGTTTTAATTGTGGTCATTTGTGTGTCAGTTGGAAGAGATAACTGTGTTCACCTGGGCTTGAACTCTTGTGTGATTCCACTTAGAGACTGCTTTCTGGAACTGACCTCAGTGAAGTATTGCCATGAATTGTTTTGAGATTTTAGGAGGCCACGCATGAGATTGGCTCTTGGTATCTGTGATCTAGGCCCAGGGTGGCTTTGCACAGAAAACTGGGAATCTTTGCAAGGATATCACATGATTTTATTCTGAAAGACTTGGCAGCCATCGTTGAGAGTCAAAACACACATGGACCTAACATTGTAGACCTCAATGGGCCTTGCTTATGTTACCATTTGGCCTCTGTTTCTGTAGCCTTGCCTATGAGAGTTCTCTAGAGCTTTCATTGAAATGAGCTTCCTCACCATTTAATGGTTCCTGAATTAATTGAAACCCAGAGTGTCTCAAATTCATTTTTGAAAAATGGCTAGATAAATACCATGCAAGTTTTGAAATTCCCATGACCAGGTGGCACTGGAGAACCTTTGGATATCTGGTTCCTGATCATGAGTGTACCAGACAATGCCTTGATTGACTGGGTTTCATGAAAATGGAGTAGAACAGAGATGCCTGTAAGTTGGAGCCTGCTGAGTAGTGGGCCTAGAGCTGTGGTGTGAAGGTGTGTGATAAACATCTGTGGTGGGGCCATGTGAATATGTCTTTGACTTCCAAATGGCTTGTGACTGACATGCTGCTGCCAGCAGAACCTTATATGTAAAGGCATCTTATTATATAGAGGGGTTTCAGGGCAATGTTCAGAATCAGGTTGCTCTTGTCAAGGGGGCAAGCTATGTGGGATAGAAGCCTGGTTGGTGCATTCACCTGTAAACCCTGACCCACCACACCTGACAGAACTCCCTCCAGCACTGTGTCCCTGATGAACTCCTTGTATTTTTTGAAGCAACACCAAACTACGAGTGCAGCAGCCAGAAACACCATGAAAAGTGGAGGATGACCAAATGACTTCACAGTCCACGCGGGCAGACACTTAGACCCAGGTGGCCAAAGTTTGCCGACAAAGATAGAATTCATCACTGCTGCCTAATGTTCATTGGAAAACAAGAAACCATGTCCTCCAGGTCACATAGATGCCATTCCAGATTTGATGGTCTCACTACAAAGGAAGCTAAATCTCCTGACAACAACATATACTTTAAGTGTCCAAACTCAGAGGCAGTTTGTCAAGAAGTCTTTAGGCCAAAAGAACTTCATGTTTGTGGAGTGTTTACCCTATCCCTTACTTTTGGATACTCTTCTCCCAACTCCAAGGTTGTGAACTCCTGAGCATTTTCCATTCCGGATATGTATTCACAAATTTTCTAACTCTTCTCCTCTAATTGTGTCTTACTTGTGGTGAAGGAAATGTCAAGGCATTGTTCTGGATCAGAGTGGGGAGATTTTTGTGTAGCACATATTTGAATACACATGAGATTAATTTTCCTATTTTCCATTCGAAATTCTGAATCCCTGACACTTACCCATACCCTACTAGACTCTCACTACTAATCCTAATATGATGGAGAAAAATAACCCAAACAAAATAGAAATACAACCAGTTCAGAGGAGGCCTGTTGTATAGTTGGACTTGCCTTTTGTATGATAAAGGGTAGGTGTTACAAATCTAGTCAATTTTTAAATGAAAAAGTTCTCCATGTGTTTTTAAAGTTAACAAATATGTGAATTCTTGTTTCCCTTTCTCTGAAGCCTATTCAGAACATGTATTTTTAATGCACATATTGAATCCTACCTGGTATCACACTTATATTTTTGTGAGGTGGATGACATGGCAGATACAAATTGTGAGAAGAGATCACTCCTCCTAAACACTGTTGGAACTGAAAATTCAACCTATGGGTGAGCTTACTAGTTGAACAACATTTTACTTAAATCCATGTTTAGTAAAATAAATATTTTTGCTTCAATGGATGATATATATTTCATGATGAATTTCTATTGGCATATATATTGCCAGTTTTTAATGTCTCTGTGTGTGTTTTTTGTATATATATATATATATATATATATATATATATATATATATATACTCCAGGTTCTTCAAAACATGAAATATAAGTTTCTTTTATACACTCCATAAATTTATTCATGTTCATGTACTTGGATTTATAATCAACTTTTCAGAAGATTATTCCAGAACTATTCATCCACCTGAAATTCATATTTGTTACCTAGTACTGAAAGCTAACTTCAGTGAACGGTGCACACAAATCCTAATATTTTTATAGTAACTGACCCAGTTTAATATCAAAGCAAGTTGATTCCTATGGGACATGTTATGTATTTTGACGTTTATTTCTATTCAACACTGGTAAATTACTATTTCTTCTTTTTTTGCACATCATAGATTATATATTTAATCCAAAAGTTATCAAATTTACAGGTATTTGTTTCACTTTCAATCACTTCCTGCTTCAGAACACACGTATTCCTGCAGGTTACTTGACTGGTCTTATCATGAAACTTCTTTCCAAACACATTATTTTTGATTTTCATAATGATTTTTGAAGCAAAATATACACAATTTTCATGATTATCCATAACCCTAATATTTCCATTAGATGTATAAATGGTTGTAATTAATGTATGTGTATCAATATAAGATTTCATGTATATTTTCAGATATCAATTCATTCCATTATTTAAAGTTGGAACCAGTTATATTTTTAATTCTCAGTATGGTCTCTTCATGCATTATCTCAATATTCATAAACACATGGTACACCCATTTGTACCCCCAATACTAATTTATGCATCTTCAAAATATTGCTCCCAGAAACAGTGGAAGAAATACTCCACCTGATCTACATATACATTTTATCACTGTAATAATCTGGACACAAAATGCAAAGTTCACCTTTATGATTGTACCAAAGCCTAAATGGAAATTGACCATGGATTACTAAAACATCTATGTCTAAATTGCCTAATGCTCTCAAATGTCAATCTATTTGTGACTCCATATTTATTTTTCCCTAAGATTATACAGTCAAGTTCAACCCTGTTGAAAATGTCTAATATTATCACTCACTTTGTACTATACCTGATTTCCTAATGTCTCTATTGATATCTGCTTTGCTACATATTTTCCCCAGTTCATCATTGTGAGTGACCCTACACATGTGCTGATATTGACATTCACTCTCTAACCGAAACCCTATTGTTAAAGAACTTTTGGTCCAAAGTCTATACTCGCCCTCATTTCAACACCTACCGACTATCTTCCTGATCCTACAGACTATCCCTGTTTGATTGGATGTTCTCTTCTACATTCAATCATCCAAGGTACAAGGTCCTATTTCATTGTATATCGATTTATCTGAGACATCTGTGCATAACATAATTCAATGCTAAGTATCCCAATCAAAGGCCCAATGCCCTTCTGGGCTTCAAATCTTACCTAGATTTCTGTTTTCATACTTATATTTCACCTATATATTCTTAAAAATGTCACAGGTTCCCAATACCATTATTAATTGAGCGGAATGATTCCTAACCCAAATCAAACATGTTATTAACCTTAACCATACACTGATCCCTCAATCTAACTTTTCAGAAGAGCAGGGACAGAGTTGGTCTCAAAATACAGGCATGTAGGGGATTCTCCACCTGCTGAGAACCTAAAAGGCCCATGCAGAAATGATCCATGGAGAAGATGTAGGCAGCTATGAAGGACCTGAGAGAGCAAAAGACATCTTCCATGGTGAATAACCTGGTCAGGATAAAGGGTTGTGTCTGAATCAGCCTCTCTTTTTTTCATATAGATAAGATGGACCAAAACAGGCCTATGTGGAGAGCTGTCCCTAGGTGCCTATGGTTGATATACCATTCTAACCTGTGAAAGTATCACAGGAAGTAGGGGCAGCCTCCATATCATGGGACCTTTGGAAGCAACTGTGAAGGCAAAGAGGTTGCCAAGATAGTGACCTCATTCAGTTCCTGAAGGAAGTGACCTCATCACACTTCTTTGGTGATGGAACTGTCTGAACTTGGTATCCAGGAAGCCAGGCACTCAGAGCCAGTCACAGTCCCATTCCCAGGGGTCTCAATATTTTTGATTTACCAAGGAGAGAGTCAGAGTTTCTTGGTAACTACTGATGTGTGGATAGCCAAATGCCAGGAAAGCTCTGAAGAGGGGCCTTTTCTGAGAAAGCAGGTAGTGGCTCACCACTGGCTCCTGACAACTTCACAGAGTTGGACAAGGAGACCAGATCTGAGAAAGGACAGGCCATTTCAGTGGAACATAGTATGACCCACCAGTCATAGGACACTCTGGATAGTCACAGTCCTACTTGGGGGAAGGAGGTGCCTTTGTATGTGTGTGTGTGTTTGTGGTTTTGTCTCATGTTCTGAGAATAGGTAGTAGCGGCGGTTTGTTTGGTTTTGAGTGAACTGTTTCTAGTAAGTCATTTGACAAGGCGAGTGTTTCTATGTCTCTGAATCCCACTGTGTCCGTGGTTGTAGACAGTTGAAAAGAGAATCGATCAATGGATTTGTGTTGTCTAGTAGAACGCATCCCAGCATGTATCCTGCCAAATTTATTAATGGTCTGAGGCTTTCCTTATCGATGGGCAACACCTGCTATCTTTCTAAGTTCCTGTTTTCTTCCTGAATTCTGGCCAATATCCAGAATAGGCTCATGGTTTTCTCTCCAAGATATGTACCACCTCCAAGCTCTGTGACATGGCCATGTACTGGATAGCTGAAGGGAATGGAGAGCATCTCAGAATACTCAGATATCAGAGTGACCATTTAAGTCTCATTGGAGAAACCCTGCTTTGGGCCTTTTGCTTACCTATTGTTCTGTTGACCTGAATGTCAGCAAGGTCTTTGCCTCAGGCCATCTCTTTTTGAAACCTGAAGAAAACAGTTTTCAAATGGAAATGAATGGACATCCCCTGTGGCTCTTTTCTTAATTTCTTTGGAAGGAGATGTGTCTGATTCAGCCTTTTGGCCCTTTGTGAGTCTGTGGCTTAGATTATCAGCACCTGATGGATCTAAAGAATGATCCCATGTGTGCATTCAAACCAAACTGGCCAAAAGAGCAGTCATTATGGATAAAGTCTCTCATCTTCCTTTGTAAGGTTCCTGACCTCGATCAAGTGAGAACAGGGATCCTTTGGGTCAATTGAGTTCTTAAAAGCCCTGCAGAGGCTAGCCCATAGGTGCTTGGGTTTTCTGATTACTCCAATTCACATAAAGAATCTAAACCCCACAGTCAGTAGGCCTCAAATTGGTGAACCGAAGTAGTATTAATGGCAGGCCTATTTGACCACTCCTGGTTCACAGGAAGGTTGTCCAGGCCACCCTGACTTTAGGCAAACCAGAGGCAAGGGAGCTTATTTTGGACACTGTCTTGGGCTGCGCCCCTCATGGAAACCTTTAGCCAGAGGATATGATGAGTGTCTATATGGAAGAATATGAGGGCCATGTGGGAGTGTTTTGGTTTTAATTGTGGTCATTTGTGTGGCAGTTGGAAGAGATGACTTGTAAGATTCCAGCAGACGTCGGAGGAGGAGACTACCAAGAGACTGGCTCATGCAACAGCAATGGGGATTTATTGAGGATCCAATTCAGTTCGCTGGGGCTCTGTGCTCACTCAACAAGCAACAGCGGCCCAGATCCCCGAGAAGAGGTTAAGCAGTGCTTCAGTACACTTTTTGGGTAGGCAGAGGCTTTATATATATCAGAGGAAATCATCTTGATCAGCCGGAAAATCGAACAACAACTCTCAAACTTGATTAGCACATTCATTGGTGGAATCAGGTCGGGCGGGGGTGATAGGTCGATCCTAAGGAGGGGGGTACATTCAAACTGATTGGTTTGGGCCCTGATATGCTTAGGTGCCAAGCTGCACAGGGTCCTAGATTATTAAACAACTGGATGGTCAGGGGGAATATTTAATGGGCAGTGAAAGGAATTGTCCTAACAGCTACAGGAATTTCAGGTTTTAGGTTTAGCATGGGAACTTAACAATACCTGGTCCATTACATTTTAACTCAGGCTTTGCAGCTTAGAAACTTTACAACACCCGCTATTTTACACTTTAACTTCAATTTCTTTTACCCTAACAGACTGGGTCCACCTGGGTGTGAACTCTGGTGTGATTCCCTTTAGACACTGAGTTCTGGAACTGAACTCAGAGAAGAGGTGTCATGAATTGTGTTGGGATTATAAGAGGCCACACATGAGAGTTGCCCTTGGAAACTGAGATCTAGTCAAAGGGTGGCTTTCCACAGAGCATTGGAAATTTCAGCCAGGATATCACATGATTTTATTCTGAATGACTTGGCAGCCATAGTTGAGAGTCAAAACACACATGAACCTCACACTGTAGACCTCAATGGGCCTGGTTTCATGTGACCTTTTGGCCACTCTTTGAGAAGCCTTGTCTGTGAGAGTTCTATAGAGATTTCATTGAAATCAGCTTTCTCAAAATTTAAAGGTTCCTGACTGAATTGAAACCCACAGTGCCTCCAACTTCATCCTTGAAAAATGGCTAGATAAATACCATGAAATTTTTGAAATTCCCAGGACCAGGTACCACTGGAGAAAGTTTGGATGTCCGGTTTCTGATCAGGAGTATAACAGACAGTGCCTTGATTCACTGGGTTTCATGCAAATGGTGTAGAACAGAGATGCCAGTAAGTTCGAGCCTTCTGAGTAGTGGGCCTAGAGCAGTGGAGGGCAGGTGTGTGATAAAACATCTGTGGTGGGGCCATGGGGATCTTCCATTGTCTTCCAAATGGCTTGTGACTGACATGGTGCAGCCAGCAGACCCTTATATGTAAAGGCATCTTGTTATTTGGAGAGGTTTCAGGGCAATGTTCAGAATCAGGATGCTATGGTCAAGGGAAAAGCTATGTGGGATAGAAGCATGGTTGGTGCATTCTCTTGCAGACCCTTACCCACCACAGGTGACAGAACTCCCTCCAGCACTGTACCAGGTGAACTACTTGTATTTCGTGAAGCAAATAACAAACTCCCAGTGCAGCAGTAAGAAATGCCACGAAAAGTGGAGGATGACCAAATGGCTTCACAGTCCACACAGAGAGAAACTTAGCCCCCAGTGGACACTGTTAACCTACATAGAGAGAAATCAGCACTGCTGCCTCATGTTCAGTGGAAAATAAGAAACTATGTCCTCCAGGTCACATACATGCACACCCAGCTTTGATGGTCTCACTACCAAGGAAGCTCCTGACAAATACTTATATTTCAAGTGCGCAACCTCAGAGGCAGTTTCTCAAGAAGTCTTTAGGCCAGCAGAGCTCCATGTTTGTTGAGTGTTTACCCTGTCCCTTACTTTTGGAAACTCCTCTACCACCTCCAAGGTTGTGAACTCCTGAGCGTATTCCATTCCAGATATGTATTCACAGAATTTTTAACTCTTCTCCTCTAATTGTGTCTTACTTCAGGCGAGGGTAATGTCAAGGCATTTTTCTGTATGAGAGTGCAAAAATTTGTGTACAGCATTTATTTGAAATACTGAATCCCTGACATTAACCCATATCCTAATAGACTCTGACTACTAATCCTAATATGATGGAGAAAAATAACTCAAACAAAATAGAAATACAAGCATTTCATAGGAGGCATGGTGTATAGTTGGAATTGCCTTTTGCATTATATAGGGTAGGAGTAATAAATCTAGTCAATTTTTAATTGAAATAGTTTTCCATGTGTTTTTAAAGTTAACAAATATGTAAATTACTGTCTCCCATTCTCTCTAGCTTATTCAGAACATGTGTTTTTATATGCACATATAGAATCCTACCTGGTTATCACACATACAGTCTCATGAGGTGGCTGATTGGCAGATACAAATTGTGAGAAATGACCACTCCTCGTAAACGCTGTTGGAACTGAAAATACAACCCATGGGTGAGCTTCCTATTTGAACAACCTTATACAAAAATCCATGTTCAGTGAAATTAATATTTTTGGATCTGATGATGATATATATTTCACGATAAATTTCGATTGGCATATATATTGCAATTTTTAATGTCTCTCTGTGTGTGTGTGTGTATATATATATATGTATATATATATATACATATATATATATATGCACTCTGTCTAGATTTTTCAAAATATGAAACATGTGTCTTATTGTAGACTCCCTAAATTCATTTATATTCATGTATGTGGATTTATAATCAACTTTTCACAAGATTATTCTCAGAAATACTCATCCACCTAAAATACATACTTGTTTCCTAGTACTGAAAACTAACTTCGTTGAATGGTGCATACATATCCTAACATTTCTACAGTAACTGACCCTGTTTAACATCAATTCAAGTAGATTACTATGGGACATGATGTGTATTTTGAAGTTCATTTTTATTCAACACTGGTACATTGCTATTTCTTCAGTTTATGCACATCATAGGATACATATTTCATCCACAAGTTAGCAAATTGATAGGCATTTGTTTCACTTTCAGTCACTTCCTGCTTCAGAACACATGTATTTCTCCATGTTTCTTGACTGATATTTTCATGAGACTTCTTTCCAAACACATTATTTTCGATTTCCGTAATCACTTTTGAAGCAAAACCCACACACCTTTCATGATAACCCATAACCCTAATATTACCATTAGATGTATAACTCGTTGGAATGAATGACTGTATATCAATATTAGATTTCTTATATATTTTCAGATATCAATTCAATCCATTATTTAAAGTGGAACCAGTTATATTATTTATTCACATGATGGTCAATTGATGCATTATCAATATATTCTATGACACAGGGTATACCCTTTGTACCCCCAATACTAATTTATATTTCTTCAAAATAGTGCTCCCAGAAATGGTGGAAGAAGTACCCATGTCACCTGATCTACATATACATTTTATCACAGTAATATTCTGGACACATAAAACAAAGGTCACTCCTATGATTGTACCAAAGCCTAAATGGAAAATGAGCATGGATTACTAAATGCACCCATGTCCAGGTTGCCTAATGCTCTCAAATGTCAATCCTATTGGTGACTACATATTTGTTTCTTTCTAACATTATATATCCAAACTCAACCCTGTTGAAAATGTCTAGTCCTATGACTCAGTTTATACTTTGCCTGATTTCCTAATGTCTCTATTAATATCTGCTTTCCTCCATATTTTCCCCAGTTCATCATCGTGACTGACTCTTCACATGTGCTAACATTTACATTCACTCTCAACTGAAACCATATTGCTAAAGAACTTTTGGTCCAGATCCTATACTCACTCTTCTTCCTAAAACTACTATCTCCTGTTCCTACCGAGTATTCATTTTTGACTTGATGTTCTCTTCTACATTCAATCATTCAAGGTACATGGTCCTATGCCATTGTATATCGATTTATCTGAGACATCTGTTCAGAACGTAATTCAACGCTAAGTATCCCAATCAAGTTCCCATGCCCTTCTCGGCTTCAAATCTTAACTAGATTTCTGTTTTCATACTTATATTTCACCTATATATTCTTGTAAATATCGCAGGTTCCCAATACTGTTATTCAACCCTCAGAATGATTCCTCACCCAAATCGAACCTGTTATTCACCCTAATCATACACTCTTCCCTCAATCTAACTTTACAGAAGAGCAGGGAAGGAGTTGGTATTTCAATAGAGGAATGTAGGCGATCTTCCACCTGTTGAGAACCTCAAATGTCCTACATAAATGACACCTGGATAAGTTGTAGGCAGCTATGAAAGACCTGAGAGAGCAAAAGTCATCTTCCATGGAAAACAACCTGGTCAGGATGTAGGGATATGTATGAATCAGCCTCTCTCTTATTAATGTAGAGAAGATGGACCAAACCAGGCCTGTGTGGAGAGCTGTTCCTGTGTGCCTATGGTTGATATACCATTCTAACTTGTGAAAGTGTCACAAGAAGCAGGGGCAGCCTCCATCTCATGGGACCCTTGGAGTCAACTCTTAGGACAAAGTGGTTGCCAAGGCAGTGAACTCATTCAATTCCTGAAGGAAGTGACTTACCTCACTTCCGTGGTGATCAAACTCTCTGAACTTAGATCCAGTAAGCCAGGCACCCAGAGCCAGTCCAAGTCCCAGTCTCACTGGTCTCACTTGTTTTGATTTTCCAAGGATAGAGTCAATCTTTCTTGATACCTACTGATGTGGGAATGGCCAAATAACAGGAAAGCTCTCAAGAGGGGCCTTTTCTGAGCAAGCAGGTAGGGGCTCACCCCTGGCTTCTGACAAGTTCACAGAGTTGACCAAGGAGACCTAATCTCATACAGGACAGGCCATCTCAGGGGAACATAGTGTGGCCCACCAGTCAGAGGACACTCCGGATAGTCACAGACCCATTTGAGGGAAGGAGGTGCCTTTGTTGTGTGGGTGTGGTTTTTTGGTTTGTCTCATATTCTGAGAATATGTAGGAAAGGTGGTTTGTTTGGTTTGTAGTGAACTGTTTTTAATAAGTCATTTGACAAGGCGACTGTTTCTATGTCTGGGTATCACGGTTGTAGACATTAGAAAAGAGAATGATTCAATGGATGTGTCCTGTCTGGTAGAAAGCTTCCCAGCATTCATCCTGCCCGATTTATGTATGGACTTTGGCTTGCCTTATCGATGGGCAACACCTGCTAATTTCCTAAGTTGCTGTTTTCTTCCTGAATTCTGGCCACTCTCCAGAAGAGGCTCATGGTTTTGTGTCCAAGATATGAATCACTTCCAAGCTCTGTGACATGGCTATGTTCTGGATAGCTGAAGTGAATGGCGAGAAGCTCAGAAAACTCAGATCACTGTGACCAGAAAAGTCTCAGTGGATAAACCCTGCTTTGGGACTTTTGCTTACATATTGTTCTGTTACCCTGAATGTCAGGAAGTTCTTTGCCTCAGGCCACCCCTTTGTGAAACCTGAAGAAAACAGTTTTCAAATGGAAATGAATGGAAATCACCTGTGGCTCTTTGCTTAATTGCTTTGGAAAGGGATGTGTCTGAATCAGCCTCTTAGCTCTGTGTGAGGCTGTTGATTAAATTCTCAGCCCCTTATGGATCTAAAGAAAGATCCCATGCGTGCATCCAAAACCAAAATGGCCGAAAGTACAGTCATTGCAGATGAAGTCTTTCGCCTTCCTCTGTAAGGTTCCTGACCTCTATAAAGTGAGAATAGGGAAGATACACCAAGCCAATTGATGTCTCCTTTTGGAAAAATTGTTCCACCAATGAGAGCATCAGCAAAATTACCCCAACACTACCACAAGTCGCTGCACCAACAGATAGTTCACAATGCATACATGTTAGTTCACAATGCATACAAGTGATACATATTCCAGGCAAGTTCTGCAAGCAGTTCAGTGATGGCTATTGCAGAAGCTGTAGATTGGTTTTATCTTTGTCTTCACCAGCACTGGGTTGAAGATTGGAATTCTGGCAATAATGGCTAAAGAAAAAATTACTTACCATTCCAGAAGGCACTAAAAAACACAATTATCTTAACAATTTACATTATCTTGAAGAGAATTATTAAATAAAATGAAAAGGAAAGGTGAAAGTCAACAAACAGTTCTGCTAAACTCCTTTTTTTGTTCACATATTAAAACAATCCTCAACAGTTGTTTACCCAATTTAAATTAAACTATTTAAATCACGTGAATAAAAAAAAATTTGGATCCATTTTTTCATGAGCGCACATCATATATGATATATGGATATATGTACATTCAAACATAAAACACAAAACACAAGTGTGCACAAATAATATAATATATACAACACATAACATAATAGTAAAGGCCTTATAACTTTTTACAGGCGAAATCACCATTGGAATGTCTAAAAACTCTATAGTCAAAAAATAGAACTGATCAGCAAAACATTAACCTAGGTCTGTATGAGCTCAAAAAAAAAAATAAAAAATAGAACTTCATGATGTGGGAAAGGGCAATAATAAAATAGATATTGAAAAAAAGCATCCTGGTTCTGTCGCAGATGTAAGGATAGCCAAACTGGAGTTTTGGATATCAGCTGTTATGAATTTGAGCCAAATCATCTTCTTTTTGGTATATAGAAATCACTTTAGTTAATTTCTCTGGAATCCATATTGCCTGCTGTTCTTCCTGTGGAAACACACAAACAGACCCCTGACTAAAGACAATCACTGGGTCAGGACTTTAGTTAATCTCTCCAAAATCCAAATCAGCTGCTGTTCTTCCTGTGGAAACACACAAACAGACGCCCGACTCCAGACAATTACTGGGTCAACACTTTTCCATTGTCCTATTAGAATATCCTTCCAAAGTACCTTGGGCTTATGCACATTTTTTGGAAACATATGCCTTTCCACAGCACTAAGTCCTGATGAATCCAAGTTTAAAAAGTTTAGAGTAAAAAGCGTTAATTTAAGTTTATCTTTGGGGAATATATACCCCTTCTCAATTCCGTCTTTGTGCTTTAATAAGTACATTTTTATTGTTTGATGTGCTCTTTCAACTATGCCTTGTCCCTGTGGATTGTATGGGATTCCTGTTATATGAGTAATGCCAAATGATGAGCAAAATTGTTTAAAAGAGTTAGAAGTGTAACCGGGGGCATTATCTGTTTTTAACTGTTTTGGAATGCCCACAGTGGCAAAATTTTGTAAGCAATGAGCTATAACATCTTTAGTTTTTTTCTCCAGCATAAAGGGAGCCCATTAAAAATCCAGAACAAATATCAACTGTAACATGCAAATATTTTAATTTTCCAAATTCTGGCAAGTGTGTGACGTCCATCTGCCAAATATGGTTAGGTATCAATCCTCTAGAATTGACTCCAAGATTAACTTGTGGTAAAAAGGTCACAAAATTTTGACATTGTTTTATAATTTGTCTAGATGTTCCTTAGTTTTTTTGAAATGCTTTTGTAAAGTATAAGCATTGACATGGAACTTTTTAAGAAAATTTATTGCTTCTTCTAGTGTAAAGAAAATATGTATGTATGTCAATTGTAGTTTTATCTGCTAAATCATTGCCCAAACTAAGGGCTTTAGGCAATCCTGTATGTGCCCTGATATGTCCTATAAAGAATGGATCTTTTCTGTCCCAGATTAGACTTTGTATAGTGGAAAGCAAAGAGAAAACAGTAGAGAAAGAGGAAATCCTACCAGCATCTTCAAGGGATACTATAGCATTAACTATATACTGACTATCGGAAAATAAATTAAATACAGAATCTTTAAAAATCACAAAAGCTTGTAATACTGTACTAAGCTCTACCTTGTGAGCTGATTGTTTTGGTACTAAAAATATAAAAGTTTGATCAGGTGTAACTATTGCTGTTGTACCATTATTTAACCCATTGGTGAATATATTTGGAGCATTCATGATAGGTGTTTTCTTGTCATTTTTGGAAAAATTACAGGATGCGATGACCAAAAAGACAATAAAAGATAAGATGGTAAGTGGTTATCAAATGAAACATTAGATTTACACACGATTATTGCCCAAGTATTTAACTAATTAGCTAATTCATCAATTTGATTCATAGTATATGGAGTAATAATTTTATTGGGTGAAATTCCACACACACTCTTTTTGCTGCTTTTATTCCTATGAGTATTAATTCTCCCTCAGCCTCAGGATAGCAAGTAATAATAGTGTTAGAAGAATAAGATAAATGTATCCATAATAATGGACCTTGTTCCCAAAATACTCCTGTAGAAATATTTTTTTTGTTGTTAGTACAATAAATAATAAATGCAAAATTATATCAACTCTATCCAAAAGCATATTTCCCATATATATTTCAATGATTTTTATTGCTTTTCTTGCTTCAGGCATTAACATTCTGAGTGAATTTGGATCTCATGGTCCTTTTAGGATATCAAATAAAGGTCCCAACTCTCCTGTTGGTATACCTAGATGAGGCCTTATCCAATTTAAGTCTCCTAATAACTCTTGAAAGTCATTAATTGATTTGAGTTGATCTACTCGTATTTGAATTTTTGGTTGACTGACCATGGTTGAGGATAATAGAGCTACTAAATAATTAATTGGAAAATTTAATTGTATTTTACCTATTGCTATCTCTAGGTTATAATTTTTTAATACGTTTGTAAGTGTGGCATACCATTCTAGCAATGGGTTTTTAACTTTGTGTGCTAATAATACATCATCCATATAGTGAAAAATTTGTATTTCAGGAATTTGATTTCTAAGTGGCTGGATTACTTTGTTAACATAAATTTCACGCATAGTTGGGCTGTTAGCCATCCCTTGAGTGAGTACTTTCCACTCATATCTCTTGTCAGGACCTTCATGATTCAGTGCAGGTATAGTAAATGAAAAACTTGGAATATCCTCAGGATAAATTGGAATTGAAAATAAAACGATCTTTAATATCTACAACGAAAACATACCAAGTTTTTGGCAAAGCACACAATTGAGGAATTTCTGATTGAGCAGGTCCCATAATAACCATCCCATTATTAATGGCTCTTAAATCTTGCAATAATCTCCATTTACCAGATTTCTTTTTAAGGACAAAAATGAGAGTATTATGGGGAGACACAGAAGGTTGTATATGTCCTTCCGCTAATTGTTGTTTGACCAGGTCATGGGCTACTTGTATCTTTTCTTTAGTCAGGGGCCACTGAGGAACCCATACTGGTCTTTCTGATTTCCAAGTAATATTTATTGTCTCAGTGGCCCTTTCTGAAAATCCAACCCATATCTATCTGTTCCTTGATCTTTTTGTATTGGTGCTGCTATACCTTGTTCTTGCTTTTCTAATCTTTTTCCTTTCAAAAAACCTTCTCTAGCCATAATAGTGGGTGAATTTTGATTGATGTTATTTGTTAATGTCAAACCTAATTGATCTAGGACATCTCATCCCCATAAATTTACGGGAAGATGTTCCAATACATATGGCTGTATAGTTCCTTCACATCCTTCAGGATCCTTCCAATCTAATACCGTTGCACTTTTATGGGGATTAGTCGCCACTCCTAGGCCTCGAAGCGTTTGAGTGGCTTGTTGTAATGGCCAATGTTTTTGCCATTCTTGACGACAGATGATGCTAAGGTCTGCACCTGTATCCAGTAGCCCATTGAATTCATGTCCTTGAATATTTAGTTTTAGCATGGGGCGAGAATATAAATTTAAAGAAAGCATAGCCCAATCTACACCTGTGGAGCCTAATCCCTTGGAACCTCTTTCTACAGCATAATTGTAAAATTTATCATGTGGGCTGGGTATTATTAGTAATTGTGCTATTCTATCTCCTGGAGAAATTACTGATATACCCTTTGGAGAACTGGCTATAATTTTTATTTCACCTTCATAATTGGGATCAATTACCCCAGGACTCATCATAAGTCCTTTTAGAGTAGAAGAGCTGCATCCCAATAATAAGCCTACTGTTCTTTTGGGAAGAGGTCGTTTCACCCCTGTGGGAATGATTTGAACTCCCATCTCTGGAGTTAGTATTGATCTGGCGGAGGCACAGATGTCCAACCCTGCGCTCCCTCTGGTTTGTCTGATGAGGGATCTGATGAACAATGTGTCGTGGGCACTACACTGATGGGGTTGCTGGTTTCCTCCAGTGCTCCATATATTTGCGGTTTCGGGCCCCAGAGCATTGGGCCCCCCTCTCCATTTTTTGGCAATGGAGCCGGAAGCCTTTCTTCATGATATCGTGGATAAACACCTGGTGCTTGTTTGTTTTTTTGATAATGAAGTACCCTCTATGGTGGTTTGAGAATGGTATTCATTAGCCCAATGTCTCCCTCTACGTCATCATGGCCAAATACCCGGTATTCTAGTCCTTTGATACCTAGTTTTGTTAAACCCTCCTCCTATGGGGCAATTCCTTTTAAAAAGTCCTGTTTGTTCACAATTGTAGCATGTTCTTGGCCTGTCTTCTAAAGCCTGTTTTACTAAAGCTGCCACAATTTGCCCTTTTTCATTAATGTCTCTGGCATCTAAAGCCTGTTTTATTGCAGCTGCCACGACTTGCTCTTGTTCATTAATGTCTCTACCAAATTTAATAAATGTGTTTAAATCTTCATGTTTCCATGGTCTAATGATACCTCTGCAGCAATGATTCGCTTGGTCATAAGCCAGTTGTTTTAATAATGGCATTGCTTGTTCTGTATTTCCAAAAACTCTGTAGCTGTTTCAATAAGCCTATCTACAAATCCAGCGTAAGATTCATTAGCTCCTTGTATTACCTTAGATAATTGACCTTGTAAACCTCCATGTCCTTGTAAAGTCTTCCATGCCCTAACTGCCTCTACAGCAATTTGTGCGTATATGCCAGGATCATATGGAATTTGTTGTTGCTGATCCTCATAAGGTCTCTTTTCTAACAACAAATCTAGATTTCTCTGAGGATAACCAGCTGCTGCATTTCGCCTAGACATCTCTTTGCAAAATTCCTCATTGGCAACCTTCCATAATAGGTATTGACCTCCATTTAGCACAGCTTTACACATATTAGCCCAATCTGCTGGCGTCATGTTCAAGGTGTTAATGGATTCGACCAAGCTTACAATGAAGTGTGCTTGAGGACCATATGTTGTTACAGCCTCTTTTAGCTGCTTCACTATTTTGAAATTTAAAGCATGGTGAATTCGCTGCCCTCCTACCTCAAATACAGGGCATGTTAATACTTGAGATCCTGTCTCAGGATCCGAACTATCAACTGTTGGGGTTGGGGGCCTCCCAGCACATGGAGGTGGCCTTGTTAGTTGGACATTTACATCCTCTGGTGACAGAAAGGTGTTAGTAGCAGTCTCCTTTTTTAACTTTGCCCCTGATTGCTTTTTATGCTCTAAACTTGGTTCCTCTATCTTTGTCTGAACTGAAGGCTTTGGACTAAGCAAACCAGATATGAACGTCCACAATGGCAATGTGCCAACTGGCATAGTCCCTCGGCTGCTCTTTTCTAATCCTTTTAAATCTTCACCATGATGGTTCCATTGTGATATATTTAATGACTCCTCCTTCAAAAGCCATGGGCTACATTTTTGTATTGTATCAACAAATGCCCTGACTGTCCTTGATATTTCTGAGATGCCTTCTTTCTCTAACAATTTATTTAACACTCTTTCAGTTTGTTTTTTACTAATTTCTGATCCCGTATTTCTATTATAATACAACCCAACAAGATGACGCCAAACAAAACTGAGACATAATGAATTAAAAAGGGAACAACAAAAAGTCATTATAGCCTTTCTATCCTCCTGACATGTGCATCCGTCCTTTATACCTATCTGTTCCTTAGACGTAAATAGTTTTTTCTCAGATGTGAGTGGTTTTTCTTCCGTCCCACTCATCTCCAGGAACAGGCAACTTAAAACAAAAGTGAAGCAAAACAAAGGAGTCATCTTAAAATGGCTACCCATCCTTTCACCTTGCCCACAGGGGCAAGCAGTTTACCTTATCACTTACCCTCAGTCGTTCCCCATGTGAGCCACCAAATGCTGCAGTCTGGCTGGGCATGATTCAGGAGCCACTTGTCAAAAAAAAAAAAAACTAACTTTATTTTTAGAACCACACACGGCAAACAAAACAACTCCTCAGGAAAAACCCTCAGAGCCCAACTGCCACTACTGGCTTCCTTGTAAAGTCTCTCTCACACACACAAGCCTCTCCACCTGCCACAATCCTACTGCTCTTGAGGCCGATTGGCTGGGTGGAGCCAAAAAAGTTCCCCAAGGAGCAGCTCCATGGTCTGAAAGGGCAGGGAAACAGCCCAATGAGCATCACCACAGAGGAGCCAATCAGCTAGATGATGCTGAGGTCGCTGTGAGCCAATAATCAGCCGGCAGCTGGAAATTTGCTGGCAGCTGGAAGTTTGCTGGGGCCCCTTCAGCTGTGGCTCTCAACAAATTTCTGTCTCATTTCTCTGTAGCCTATTCAGCACATGTATTTTTATATGCACATATAGTATCCTATCTGTTATCACATGTACATTTTTGTGAGGTGGCTGACTTGGCAGATACAAATTATGAGAAGAGATCACTCCTCCTAAACATTGTTGGAACTGAAAATTCAAAATATGGGTGAGCTTCCTAGTAGAACAACATTATACATAAATCCATTTTCAGTGAAATAAATATTTTTGCATCTGTGGATGACATATATATTTCATGATGAATTTTGATTGGAATACACACTCTACAAATTTTTCAAAATATGAAATATATGAGTCTTATTATACACTCCTTAAAATCATTCATATTCATGTATGTGGATTTATGATCAACTTTTCACAAGATAATTCTCAGAAATATTCATCAACCTGAAATACATATTTGTTACCTAGTACTGAAAGATAACTTCAGTGGATGGTGCATACAAATCCTAATATTTCTACAGTAATACACAGTTTAATATCAATGCAAGTAGTTTCCTATGGGACATGATGTGTATTTTCCGGTTCATTTTTATTCAACAGTGGCACATTACTATTTTCTCAGTTTATGCACATCATAGGATATATATTTCATCCACAAGTTCACAAATTTATAGGCATTTGTTTCAATTTCAATCACTTCCTGCTTCAGAACACATATATTCCTCCAGATTTTTTGACTGGTCTTTTCATGAGACTTCTTTTCAAACACATTATTTTAGATTTCCATAATCACTTTTGAAGCAAAACTCACACATTCTTCTTGATAAACCATAACCCTAATATTACCGTTAGATTTATGACTGGTTATAATGAATGTATGTATATCAATTTAAGATTTCCTTTACATTTTCAGATATTAATTAAATCAATTATTTAAAGTTGGAACCAGTTACATTATTTGTTCACAGTATGGTCTATTCATGCATTATTTCTATATTCATAGACACATGGTACACCTCTTTGTTCCCCCAATACGAATTTATACGTCTTCAAAATATTGCTCCCAGTAATGGTGGAAGAAATACTCATGTCACCTAATCTACATATACATTTTATCACAGTAACATTCTGGACACAGAAAACAAAGGTCACTCTTATGATTGTACCAAAGCCTAAAAGGAAAGTGAGCATGCATTACTAAAAACATCCATGTCCAGGTTGCCTAATGCTCTCAAATGTAAATCCTATTGTTGACTATATATTTGTTTCTTCCTAAGATTATATATTCAATCTCAAGCCTGTTGAAAATATCTCATCCTATCCCTCACTTTAAACTTTGCCTGATTTCTTAAAGTCTCTATTGACATCTGCTTTCCTACATATTTTCCCCAGTTCTCATTGTGACTGACTCTTCACATGTGCTGATATTTACATTCACTCTCTACTTGAAAACCTATTGCTAGAGAACTTTTTGTCCGAATCCTATACTCACTCTTGTTTCTAAACCTAGCAACTGTCTTCCTAATCCTACGGACTTTCTTTTTTTAATTGGATGTTCTCTTCAACATTCAATCATCCAAGGTACAAGGTCCTATGCCATTGAATATCGATTTATCTGAGACACCTGGGCAGGACATAAGTCAAAGCTAAGTAACCCACTCAAGGGCCCAATGCCCTTCTGGGCTTCAAATTGTAAATAGATTTCTGTTTTCATACTTGTATTTCACCTATATATTCTTGTAAATATCCCAGTCTCCCAATACCATTATTCATCCTTCAGAATGATTCCTAACCAAAATCGAATATGTTATTAACCATAACCATAGACTTTTCCCTCAATCTAACTTTACACGTGAGCTGGGAGAGTGTGATCAGGAAAGTCTCAGTGGAGAAACCCTGCTTTGGGCCATTTGCTTACCTATTGTTCTGTTGCCCAGAATATCAGGAAGTTCTTTGCCTCAGGTCACCCCTTTGTGAAGCCTGAAGAAAGCTGTTTTCAAACGGAAATGAATGAGCATCACTTGTGGCTCTTTGGGTCAAATGAGTTCTTCAAGCCATGAAGAGGTGCTTGGGTTTTCTCATGATGCCAAATCACATAAAGAATCTATACCTATCAGTCAGTAGTAGTCAGTCAATATTGCTCCTAAAAATGGTGGAGAAATACTCATGTCAAATGATCTACATATATATATATATATATATATATATATATATATATATATATATATATATATATTTAATCACAGAAATATTCTGGGCACAGAATTCAAAGTTCACATTTATGATTGTACCAAAGCCTAAATGGAAAGTGAACATGGATTACTAAAAATATCATGTCCAGGTTGCCTAATGCTCTCAAATGTAAATCCTATTGGTGACTACATATTTGTTTCTTCCTAAGGTAATATATTCAACCTCAACCCTGTTGAAAATGTCTAATCCTATCACTCACTATATACTTTGCCTGATTACCTAATGTCTCTATTTATATCTGCTTTCCTACATATTTTCCCAATTTCATCATTGTGACTGACTCTTCACATGTGCTGACATTTAAATTCATTCTCTAACCGAAAACCTATTGCTAAAGAACTTTTGTTGCAAATTCTACATGCACTCTTCTTCCTAATCCTAACTACTATCTTTCTAATCCTACTGACTATCCCTTTTTGACTGGATGTTCTTTTCTACATTCAATCATCCAAGGTACAAGGTCATATGCCATTGTATATCGATTTATCTGAGACATCTGTTCAGAAGTTAATTCATTGCTAAGTATCCCAAGCAAGGGCCCAATGCCCTTCTGGGCTTCAAATCATACTTAGATTTCTGTTTTCATGCATACATTTCACCTCTATATTGTTATAAATATCACAGGTTCCCAATACCATTATTCACCCAGCAAAATGATTCCTAACCCAAATCGAACCTGTTATTAACCCTAACCATACAGTATTCCCTCAATCTTACTTTACAGAAAAGCAGGGAAAGAGTTGGTCTTATAATACTGGAATGTAATGGATCTTCCACCTGGTGATAACCTCAAATGTCCATGGCGAAATGATCCCTGGAGAATATGTAGGCAGCTATGAAGGACCTGAGAGAGCAAAAGGCATCTTCCATGGCAAACGGCTTGGTCAGGATAAAGGTTGTGTCTGAATCAGCTTCTATTCTTAAAGCAGAGAACATGAGCCAACCCAGGCCTGTGTGTAGATCTGTTCCTGGGAGATTATGGTTGATATACAATTCAAACTTGTTAAAGTGTCACAGGAATTAGGGCCAGCCTCCATCTCATGGGAACCTTGGAAGCAACGTTTGGACAAAGTGGTTGCCAAGAGAGTGACCTCATTCAGTTCCTGAAGGAGGAACTAAAAACAGTTCCATCACACTTCAGTGGTGATGGAACTCTCTGAACTTGGGATCCAGGATGCCAGGCACCCATAGCCAGTCCCAGTCCCAGTCCCAGTGGTCTCACTTGTTTGGATTTACAAAGACAGAGTCAGTCTTTCTTGGTACCTACAGATGTGAGGAAGGCCAAATGCAAGAAAGCTCTGAAGCAGAGCTTTTCCTGAGAAAGCAAGTAGAGGCTCCGCTGGCTCCTGACAACTTCACGGAGTTGGCCAAGGAGACCAGATCTAAGACAGGACAGGCCATTTCGGGGGAACATTATTGGCCCACAAGTCAGAGGACACTCCGGATAGTCACAGACCTACCTGGGCGAAGGAGGTGCCTTTTTGTTTGTGGTTATGAGTTTGTGGTCTTGTGTCATGTTCTTAGAATAGGTAGAAAAGTAGGTTTGTTTAGTTTGGAGTGGACTGTTTCTAGTAAGTCGTTTGACAAGGCGAGTGTTTCTATGTCTGTGTATCACATTGTGTCCGGGGTTGTAGACATTAAAAAAAATGCATCAATGGATGTGTCCTATCTAGTAGAAAGCTTCACAGCATTTATCCACCCAAATTGATGAATGGACTGTAGCTTGCCTTATGGATGGGCAACACCTACTATCTTTCTAAGTTCCTGTTTTCTTCCTGAATTCTGGCCACTCTCCAGAATAAGCCCATGGTTTTGTGTCCAAGATATGTACCCCCTCCAAACTCTGTAACATGGCCATGAACTGGATAGCTGAAGTGAATGGCGAGCATCTCAGAAAACTCAGATATCAGTGTGACCAGGAAAGTCTCAGTGGAGAAACCCTGCTTTGGGCCTTTTGCTTACCTATTGTTCTGTTGCACTGAATGTCAGGAAGGTCTTTGACTCAGGCCATCCCTTTGTGAAGCCTGAAGAAAACAGTTTTCAAATGGAAATGAATGGGTATGCCTGTGGCTCTTTGCTTAATTGCTTTGGAAAGGGATTGTCTGAATCAGCCCCTTGGCCCTGTGTGAGGCTGTGGCTTAGATTCTCAACACCTGATGGATTTAAAGAAATTT